>NC_092424.1:62413187-62565426 GCF_036169615.1 Heliangelus exortis
TCTCCCGACACACTTCCTTTTCCCCTCCTGCACACAAAGCTGACTCAGCCTTGCTGTAACCAAGCACTCCACAGGTTTCCTCCCTTGCTCCAGGGGCACCTTTTTAAAGATGTTAAATGCAGAGTATCTCCCCTCTGGGGAGATACTCCAGTAATTCCTGTTCAACATACAAAATACTGTCTCATTAAATGGCCAGATACTGGTTTTTTTCCCCTTCAGGACTTCTGTCACAGTGTTTAGGACTCCTGCTTGTTTGAGACAGAAATCAGAGCCACAGTAAGAGGAGGTTTTGTTAATCTCACCTCCCACTTGCTGCAGAAATTGAACATCATACATTGAATGAGAAAGGACGGCTTTATGACTAGAGAGCGGGATGATAAGCTAGTTAGCTGATAAAAGGAATTGTGATGTAGGACAAATCAAAACCAAATTTTTCCTCATGATGCATTTTTTAACAGAGACCAGTTTTTCACATCTGCTGGCTACTAATGATTTCAAGCAAAATCAGTGCAGTCTTTCTACCACAGCTGGTAAAAAGATGTAATATTTTACGCTGGGACAAGTATACCAACAAAATTCAGAATATTGTGATTTACCTTAATGTGTATGACTATTACACTGGCTGCTTTCAGAAAGTCACTTTTTTTTTCCTGTTTCAGTGTCTTCGGTGCCAAAACACAAATTATCTTCTTCAACTAGATAGCAATTCCTGACAGAAATCCTAGTTCTCTAGTCTAACTGGAGTCCACCTAAGAATTCTGTCCCAGACACATGCATCCAGCTCTAGAGCTGGTACACTGGTGCTTTCAGCTGTTACAGTTCCATTGCTGGGTTCCTGCAACTTGCCTTGTGTTTGTGAAAGTGTTTTAGGGCCCCTGGCATGTTGGGAGGAAAAAAGCAAAACAATCAGAAAAGTGGAAAAAAAAAAAAAAATTGAAGCAAAGCAGGTCGACATCTTCCAACAAGAACAGGCCTCCCACAGGAAGTGTGTCTGAACTAAGCAGCTCAGTTGAAGAAGTAGGTCAACCAGGTTATCCCAAGAAAGGAAAAAACACCTTGGGCACTGGATATAGCAGCCTGCAAACCATTGCACTGTGCCAGACAGACACATCCTTGCAAAGCTGAAAGAAGATTAATGCAGCAAAAACAGCAAAAAGAGTACGGTTAAGAAGCTGACTGCCATATAAGTCAAGAAATGAGGCAAAAATAAGAAGAAAGGAGTCCATTTATTTCCATTGGTCTCCAAGACAGAAAGTACTGGGGCCTATGTTGTCTTAAGGCAAGAAAATAAGGGCTATATCTGCTCTTAGAGATTTGAAGATTAAATAGTAAAAATATATTTCAGAATTACAGAGACACTGCAGAACAACAGAAGTGCTATAAGAAAAGGAAAATATGAGGTTGCACTGGAGTAACCTTCTGGCAGTGGGATCTGTTCAGCCACTTAGCAGTGCCTCAAGAGTAATGATCAATACCTCATACCATGAGGCTATCTGTAACAGTGCCACCACAGTGCATGCAGGTATGCTGTATGGAAGAGTCTTGGCTAGGGAGAGCCGTGCTGGAGGATCCCTTTCTACAAGATTCAGGAAACCTGACCCCTCCTCAGCTCTTTGATGCCACCTGCCAGCTGCAGGCGTTAATGCAACAAGGCACTTGGGTACGGGGTGAGAAGCCCCTTGCCCCATTGCTGCACTTGAATCTTCTTCAAAGAGTAAGAAAAGTCTTTTAACCATGCTCCTTTCTACAAAGTGTGGCAAGGAGCATCACCACCTCCAGTTCTTTGCAACCTTCAGAAACTGTGTTAGTCTTTCTACCAGAGAAGAGGGACCTACTGAGTCAACAAAATCCTTTTGACAGAGTATCAACCCTTGCATAAATCTATTAAAAGAAATGACATTCAAAGTGAAAGAGTAAGGATGTCACTGTCAGCATTTATGAATTTATAAAGGCAAACATAGTCATAAGCTTCTAATGAAGGGATGAGCTGTGTAAGGAACAAAATGTAGGGAGAAGTGTGATCCTTCTCCATTAGTCTTAGAACAATAAATAAAGAAGGATTCATAGTCCTGTGAAATATAAAAAGGAGATTATCCAGAGGACAGAGGTCTTCATTCTTCTAGATTGACAGACAAGACCCTTCTAGGCTCAAAGCAGCTTATGACAGCACTTCCATTAAACTACAAAATAAAGTATGTATGCATCGTCATATCAACACACAGATGAGAATCTGAAAGAATGTTTCTACACCTAATGCATTTTTCTTTTGATTAGGAAAAGCGAACATCTTGGCAAAGCGCAGAAAGCATTTAGAAAAAAGAATTAGTAATTCCTGTATCAAATTTTCTTAAAGTTATCGACATAAAGTAAAAGCTGAGTAATAGGAAAAAACTGACTACCAAACAAACAAAACCCTCAAACCCTTAATGCACATACAGTCAGAAAAATAATTAACCATAGATAAACGAGAGAGACTATTTCAGTCAGAGCACCTCTGAAGCATCAATAAACTAACAACTTAGGGGGGAAAAATGTGGAAGAAAAAATAATTATGTATATGCAACCGTAATAATAAGTAACCAAGCGATACATACGCACACTTAGACATTTTCATATGAAACTCTATCGATAGTTAAAAAAATAGTCTTGTCAGATCTGCCAGTATCTTCCCACCTCTGGAGCCAAGAGATCTTCCAGCAGGGAACTGCTGAGTACACACCTGCTGACAGAACTTGGGTCAGCAAGATGGATGGTTTTGTCCTCTGCAGCATGAAGGTGAAGGCTAATATACAAGTCCAGCTTGTACAGGCTGCTACAGGTGCAGGGAGAACTCCTGGAAACTGCTTGGGATGTTAGTGAAGGAAGCAGTTTTCAGGAGAGCAGCAAGAACAAATGGCTAAACTGATAACCAGTCAGCTATAGCTGCAGTGGGTAACACAGGCAGACTAATGCTATGGCAACCATGAATTCCACCAAAATTACTTAATTTTGAAAGCTGAATAGGGAACATGGAGCTATTGCACTTGCTTCAGTTGGGTAAAAAGCCATATTTAGGAACAACCAAAAGCAGGCAGTGAAGCAACACCTCTCTCTCTATGGATGGAAAAGTTATGGAGGGTTTGTCTCCGTGGATTTTGCCAGTTGGGTACGTGCTCAGCTCAACAGCAGAATTAATTTCTTGTATTTCTCAACAGAAATTCAGGATTTCTGAAGAACCCAGGAGCTCTGGACATCCCCATGACAGTCAGTAGCATCTCAAGTCACCTCTGTAACTATGCCAGTCCATATGAAACATGGGAAACAAACACCAGTAAAGCCCGAGTTTGTATTGACTGTTGTATGACAAGCCAAAGGATGACCTGGAGAGCTTTACATTCTCCCTCATGAGCACTGCAGCACTCGCCAGTCAGAGACAGGGATGCCATCATCCTCCTTCTCCCCATTGTTCCACTGCAATGGAACAAGGTGAGGCCACACCTGGAGTACTGTGTCCAGTTCTAGGCCCCTCAGTTCAAGAAGGACAGGGAAGTGCTTGAAAGAGTCCAGCGCAGAGCTACTAAGATGATTAAGGGAGTGGAACATCTCTCTTATGAGGAAAGGCTGAGGGAGCTGGGTCTCTTTAGTTTGGAGAAAAGGAGACTGAGAGGTGACCTCATCAATGTTTTCAAATATGTAAGGGGTGAGTGTCAGGGAGATGGAGTTAGGCTTTTCTCAGTGGTGACCAGTGATAGGACAAGGGGTAATGGGTGTAAACTGGAGCATAGGAGGTTCAAGTTGAATATCAGAAAAATTTTTTTACTGTAAGGGTGACAGAGCCCTGGAACAGGCTGCCCAGGGGGGTTGTGGAGTCTCCTTCACTGGAGACATTCAAAACCCACCTGGACACATTCCTAGGCGATGTACTCTAGGGGGCCCTGCTCTGGCAGGGGGGGTTGGACTAGATGATCTTTCGAGGTCCCTTCCAACCCCTAGGATTCTATGATTCTATGATTCAAAGGGCCAACTGGTTTTCACAAAACAACTGGAACACTAGGGAAAACAAATTCAGCTATCTCAAACTGCTAAATTCCTTTAGGTTAAAAAAAAAAAGTAAAAAATAATAATTAAAAAAAAAAAAAAAGATAAAATCACAGCTTTTAGCAGAAGCTCTTTACTAGGAATGCAAAATGAGTTTTAGATTTTATAATTTGGTTTTTTTTCTTTAAATTAGCATACTAACAAACAGGAAAGGGTTCATAGGTTCATTCATTAACAGTTTTCCAGTTTTCCTTCTACAGGGTTTATTTCAGTAACAGTGTGGTTAGTACTTCAAACAAGAATTAGGTTTTCTTTTCAGTCCAAGACTATTGATCTGATCAGATTTCAACCTGCCACAAATTACAGACTGGTCAGTAAATCACTGTAAACTCTTTAGCCCGTCAAGAAATGCGATTTCCAAGATTTAACTTGTTTTTTCTAAGATTCATGTTCCCTCATAAAAGACAATCTCTAGGCATGGACTAGTCTGCATGTGTCAGTCAACACAACATTTTTACTGCTGATTCATTTCCTTTGCCTAATGAGGACTCAATTCTCAGGAAACAGCCTGCACACTTTCATGTACACTGTGTGAGAGGGAAACAAGTTTGCTTCTAGGATACCTAAGATCTTCTATTGCCTGCCTTCTCTTAAAAAAGGATTCCATCCAAGATGGAAACAGAGTCCTCTTAATCTAAAAGATAAAACCTACAAAATACCAAGAGAAAATGTGGAAGGAGAGCATTTCATAAATCCTATCTAAAATTACTTTAGGGAATCTCACAAATTATAATCCAGAACTGCAAGCAAATCTGTATATAACTCATCTCACATACTAATTCACATTTTTTTCCTGAGTTACTTGCAACAATACATAAATGCAAAAGAATACAAAAATGTATTTATGATTAACTGAAGTACTGATACTTTTGGGGAGAGGAAACAAGCTTTCAAGCACAAAAGACCTTTGACATCTTGCTTAAAAAATACATAGTTAATTTACTTACATGCTCACACTTTAAGAGACAAAATGGATATGAATCAAGGCTTAAGTCTTAAATAGCATGCATTTATTTATGAAACAAATAAACCCACCAAAAAGACCTGACCTCAATGGCATAAAACACTGAAGGCAAACCTTAAAAAATTAAAAGATGAAATAATAAATTTAACTGTTGCCTGTAACAACACTGGGGTTTAGAACCAAGAAACAAGTAACATGTATTTTTTAAGAACTCCAAGGTTGAAATTACAAAGCAGATCATATGCAGGATTACATAATTTGGTTTGGTTTTATGGGAAGAGCATTAAAAAACAATTGCCCTTTTAAGAAAGGCCTATAGAATATGAGAAAAGTATATTAAAAAGTTAACAAAACAAACATATTTCAAAAAAGCTATAGCATTAACATAACTCACCAGTACTATAGTATCTTTTAAGTTCTGTGCGTCTGATGTCTTTTAGTTGACTGTATTTTTTCTTCTTCTTTTCTTTGTCTGGAACAGTTTCATTTTCCCCAGCAAATTTACAGTTGTCTTCAGAGGAACTGATTTGCTCCAAAATAACTTTACTTTCATCATCATTCTCAGAAGGTGTTTTGGAAACAGGAGATCCAGGGGAATTGGCAGTGATGGTCTCAGTGTTTTGTTTGGCTTGCCTTTTCTTTTTCAAACTATGCATAAAGAAAAAACCCACAACATTAATACACAGCCAACTTCTACAGGCAAGTTGCTTGGTAACTTGATTTTTTAATAACATTAATTTAGTATCAGAATTTCTTACAGATGAATACTCATCATATCAATCTCAAGAATAAAAAAAATGAAACTACAAATAAGATTTTTACTGTTGTTTAGCAAGGACAAGGAACAAGGGAAAAAAACAACAAACAAAACCAAACAACATAGAGAAGTTGTTTGGTTTTTAAGCCATTATACATCCAAACATAGAAACAAGATACTGAATCACGTTCTACAGATGAAGTTTAGGACAAAGTAAAACCTCAGACTATAATGTATTATAATGCACTAGCTAACATAATTTCACAGTTAACTGCTCACGCTTAATAAAACCACTTGTTTTGATATAAACTTGTTATTTATTTCCATTTTGTCCAAGGTTATCTCTCAGTGGGCACCCACGCTACTCCACATCTGTTCTTGCACCACCCACACCACCAGATTAACTCCAGGTGCTACCCAGAAGTTCCTTCTGCGACACAACCAATGTGGACACAAACTGCTTATGCAGGGACATTTCCCAGCTGCTATAGATTTTCTGAGACAGATCTTAACAAGCTGCCTATAAACCTTCCAACGCATCACTATAGCAACAAGAGTATTTTCTTTTTAGAAAACTCCTTAAAACACAGCTCAAGCGAAAAAGATGCTTCAGGAAGCCTAACACAAATTTTTCTGAGTTTGCTTAGTGAGAGCAAAGTGACTTTAAAGACTGAGGGTTAGCATCGCTACATTAATCCTCAGTTAAAAACAACAGACACATACCACACAAAATTAAAAACTAGGCTAATGATCCTAGTACATTAACTTCCTAGTTATCAGGTACCTGAAGGGGGAAGACTATATTAATCTTGCTGGTGCTAAACAACTTCATTATGTGTTCAGGAAGAATTATGCAAAGAAAACACGTACAACCAATGAGTCACCACTAATGGGAGAAGGTTACATGATCTCATAGCAGTAGTTTACGTAAGGGAAAAATCAACGTATTAAATTATTAATATAATGCAGGAATTTCAGATATTTTTCCTTCCACCTTTTATATTTATATACTACCAGTATATTTTCTCAGGATACAACATAAAAAATACACAGAGCACTTGAGAATTGTAGCAAGACATTCCAGACTACCCACTTCTTTTTTTTTTTTTCCCCTCCCCACAATAAAACATTTAAAAACAGTTTCCAAGTTTAGAATATCCAGCTTGAGATGTCCAAGAAGGGTCAGTTTATTAGACTACATGACCACCACACTCCAGTGAAACATTTCAAGAGACAGTCTTGCCAAAGCTACATCTTATCACACAGGTACATATATGGATTTTTTAAATGCTGCCCAGAACGATAGCAGGAGACTCAAGCTTTGCAGCCAACTCAGTGAGGATGCTGTAGTTCCCCATTCATGCAAACCCACTGATTTTTAAGACAACTAGTAGTAGATCATACTCTTCAAGGCAAAAGAAATTTATTATGTGTGAAACTTCACAGATCAGGTCCTGACTACACGTGAAAACAACCTACAGGGATATATAAAAGATAAAAGATAAAAGATAAAAGTGAATACATCAATGTAACAATTAAGCATTTTGTTTAAACTAATGAAAATTTGTGTATACAAAGAAAGCCTATTTTTGGCTAATAAGTCACCATCCTGATCAAAGGCTGCTGAACAGCAGCAAAACAGTACAGTCACATTGCATTCACAATGTCTACATTCAGATCTGGTACAAATCTTTGCAAAGCAACATGCCACATCCTTACCACAGTTGTACTCAATTGCAGAGCTATAAATGAGACACATCCCTGACTTTTATTCTGGTGACTCAATGACCTTCCTATATGTGTGCATATCACAGGATACCCAAATCATCTGCTTCAGTAGACAAGAATTGGAAAGCAACCACACTGACTGCTCCATTTCTATTCACATCATATCAGAGACCTCTGTCCTCAGATTCCTGGTCTATTTGTTTCAATCACAAACTCTGTTAAGTAAGGTTTCTGTAGCATAAATGAAGTATCTCCAAAGAACAACAACAACAAAAAAAAAAACCAAACAAATGGCTAATGGAAACACGGAACACTTTTTTGGAGAGGGGAAAAAAAAAAGAATACAGAACCTCTCCAGAGGTCAACAGTCCTCTTGACAACACTAATAGCTTCTGTGAGTACTTTCCTTAAAATGCACTTATTTGAACTAGAGTTTTCCAAGTTGCCCCAGGCAACTTTAAGAATAAAGAGCTAAAACAGAACCTGTCCATTAGTGACAGAAAAGAGGAAAGCAAAAAATGACCATTTGAACAGACAAACTGCAACATAACTGATGGATGTTTCTTGCTGTACTGTTTAATCTTGCCTCACTCCCATGTACCATAGTCTACCAGGAGATCATCACATAACTTATACAGCATCCCTAGAACACAGCTGCTGCTGTGGATGGGCAACACCACAGGCACTTTTCAGGTAAAAGCCATCAAGAATCTGTGTACTCCATGATTTCCATTCCAATCTCAGGGCAGGCACAGAATCATAGAAAGAATCATAGAAAGTGAGGGGTTGGAAGGGACCATTGAGTGCAACACCCCACCAGAGCAGGGTCACCTATAGCACAGGTCACACAGGAATGTGTCCAGGTGGGCTTTGAATGTCTCCAGAGAAGGAAACTCCACACCCTCCCTGGGCAGCCTGTGCCAGTGCTCTATCACACTCACAGGGAAAAATTTCTTCCTTATATTTATACAGAACCACCTATGCTCCAGTTTATAATTTTTGTCCCTTGTCCTATTGTTGGTCACCCCTGAGAAAAGCTTGACTCCATCCTCCTGGCACTTGCCCCTTACATATTTATAAACATTGATGAGGTTACCCCTCATTCTCCTCTTCTCCAAGCTGAAGAGACCCAGCTCCCTCAGCTTTTCCTCATAAGGGAGATGTTCCACTCCCTTCACCACCTTGGTCACTCCACACAGGACTCTTTCAAACAGTTCCTGTTCCTTCTGGAACTGAGGGGCCCAGAACAGGACACAATATTCCAGATACAGCCTCACCAGGGCAGAGTAGAAGGGGAAGAGAACCTCTCTCAACCTACTAACCACCCCACTTACACTAACCACCCCAGGATGCCATTGGCCTTCTTGTCCACAAGGGCACATTGCTGGCTCATGCTCATCCTTCCTCCCACCAGCACCCCCAGGTCCCTTTCCCCTGTGCTGCTCTCCAACAGCTCAGTCCTCAACGTATAATGGTACCTGGGGTTGTTCTTTCCCACATGCAAGACTTTACACTTTCCCTTACTGTAATTCATTAAATTTCTCCCTGCCCAACTCTCCAGTCTGTCTTGGTCCTTCTGAATGGCAGCACAGCCTTTTGGGGTGTCAACCACTCCACTCAGTTTTGTGTGGAGCAAACCTGCTGATAGAACACTCTGTTCCCTCATCCAGGTCATCAACAAATATATTGCATAGTACTACTTCCAGTACCGACCCTTGAGGGACTCCACTAGAAACAGACTTCCAACTAGACTCCATCCCATTGACTACAACCCTCTGGCTTCTGTCCTTCAACCAGCTCTCCATTCACCTCACTACCCAATCATCCAGGCCACACTTATTCAGTTTAGCTCCAAGAATGCTGTGGGAGATGGTGTCAAATGCCTTCCTGAAATCAAGATAAACCATGTGTACTGCTTTGCCATCATCCATCCACCTGGTTATATCCTCATAGAAGGCTACCAGGTTGGCCAGACATAACATCCCCTTAGTAAAGCCATGCTGACTGTTCCTGATAAGCCTCTTGTCCTTGATGTGCCTGGAGACAGCACTGAGAATGAGTTGTTCCACCTCCTTTCCAGGGATGGAGGCGAGGCTGAGTGGTCTGTAGTACCTGGCATCAGTTTCCTCCTGTCCACTGCTCCTTTTCAAGGCAGTGATCATCCAAATGATCAAGTGGCAATTAATCAAAAAATACTGAATATTGACTGTGTATCCATGACACCCAACACAGGACTTGGAGTTACTGCAACTCTGCCTGGGGTTATGATCTCTGCTCACAAGATGCCCCTTTAGAGGTCACTAAAGCCTGGCCAAAATTACACAAAAACCTCCACTCACCCCTGACTACAAAATCCTAAGAAACCAAAGCAAACCTTTCCAGCATTTAAAACCATAGCACCAGCCTCAGATTTGCTGTGCTTTTTGATATTATTATGTGCATCCTCTCAGTACACTAAACACAAAGTCCTGTACATACACATAGGGCAATTCAATATTAACACGCACTGGGACAGTGCAGCAGAGACTGGACTGTGAAGAGCACAACTGGAGGGTTTACTGCATCTTACACAAAACTATCTCCTTGGGGAACCCCCTTCAGCCTCCAGTCACCCTTGTCTCACGCCAACCTGCACACCCCAGCAAGGCAGAATGGGCACCCACACAACCTTCCAGCTCCTCTCCTGCACAGATTTCAACCCCATCACCTCCTGAAGAAGGTGGAAGCTGAAGGTCTCATCTACTCTTCTCCCAGCTCTCATGTGTTTCCCACCCTTCACAGCAAGAGGTGCCACAGAAGAAGGATTTAAGAACATCATTTGTCAAATTATTTTCTTTTTCAACTAATCTGGAAGATTTCATTTGGTTTTGTCCAATTTTAAAGAAGATGTCTCTGAATAAAATCAGTATTTGGCCTTGTCATAATGGTGATGAGAGCAAAAGGGAGCTGAAGGCCAAAATAAAAAAAATACATAATGGAAACTCCTCAGTTTGACCAGTGCCAGGTTTTGCAATTAAAACAGCCTTTCAAACAAAACAATATGCATCTTTTCTGTGAAAGGATAAGATGTAACTCCAGATGTTTGTTTTCAATATCAGAGTCAATTCACTAGGAACTGTTGCTGGGGGGAGGAAAGGGGAGAGAGAAAAAGGGAGGGCATGAGAAACAAAAAGCTTATCTGCAAATATACTCTGGTTTCTGAGGAAGGATTCTGACACATTGTAATTTCATTTCAACACCAGATAATGTTTTTCAAGCTAACTGATTCTGACAGGCAAAACATTTCTTCTGAATTTATACGAAGCACCCTTTTACGAAATGTTTTCGGAGCAACAACTGATAAGCCTTTTTCTAAGTTTGTCCAAACACAGAGTTTTCTAGTAAAAAAAATTAATCTGTTAGTGTGTAAAACAGATGGCATGGGGGCTTCTCCACCGAGTCCCATGAGAATTGGAGAAATTGGTTCTTAATGGATGCTGTGAGCTGACTGCACAGATCTTTTGGGCACCTACCCTACAGAAGGAACAGGGAGCAGAAACTTTCTGCAACCAAAAAACCACTCTCATAACATATAATAAGGACTAACAAACTGAAGCAGACATACTTGCAGAGTAGGAAGGCAAAAATACAAGGTCAGTGGTGCTGACTTAAATGACTTTGAAACTATTTAACAGCTTGGGCACCAACTTACAGGAAAAGACCTAGGGAGGATTTAATGAAATCACCTGCCTCATCTTCCAGATCCAAGTATATTTGCCTACAAAAGGTAAAAAATATGCATTTTTAGGATACAACAGCCTGAATTTCTCATCATACTACCAAGGCAGGTTAGCATAAAAAGAAAACTGATCAGAGAAAGGAGTGGTGATGTTACCTGCACAACTTTCACTAGAAGACTGCAAGTAACCAGGAAAGCTATGCAACTCTTGACACAGAGACAATAAAGAAATGGAAATCACAGGGTTTTTTTTTCCCTAGAGATTCCACTCGATTTTGGTTAACACTTATTCAACAAAGATGCCCAAGAAACAACTGAACAGAACCTCTTTCGATATATAGTACTCACAAAGCGCACTCGCTCAATATCACAGGATGTTCTACAAAACTCCTATGATTAAAAGGGTTAATTTTATGATTTATTACATTAGTAAAAATCATACAGCATGGACAATGCTTGCTTTAGAACTGAAAACATCTAACACTGTGGCCATCCAAAAAATATAAATAAAGAAAGGGGAAGTGAGAAGAAATCTTTATTTTATCTTGAAGGTGACACAGTTTTCCTTTTGGGAAATTTTCCACAATGTGCATCCTCTAAAATGTGCCTTGAGGTCTGGCATGCAATCAGCTTAACATCCTGCACAGCACAAGCAGGTCATGTTCTACTAATGCTTTTAAAAAAACCCATTTATGCATATATGAAAAGATTAACAGAATTTGCAAGAAAGAACTTTAAAACACTACAGAGGTCTTAATCTGTTTTGTTCCCATAAAGATTGTCAATTTATAAAATATAAAAATTTTATTAAAATGTTATATTATAATACAAAAAATTACATGCACCCTAATTATTTTATTTAGAATTAACAAATTTAATCTTAATTTAAATTTCTGCACTCAATATATGTACTAATTTTTTTGTACCCCACACATGCCATTCAGAACACCTAATTAAATCAAATTAATGCCATTAAAAAAAACCAAAAAAACAAAACAACATATGTACAGAAACCTTACAGTAAAAGTCCCCTTTAGACACCCGCTGGCCTGATCCTAGTAACCTATTCTATTCCAGCCTGCACAGATCATCCACCTCTCCTTCACCCAGCTCAGTACCAGCACAACTTTGTGACCTCTGGGCGTGGCTGTGCTCTCATCCCACCTGATGTAACCTGATGAATAACCCATCTCAGGCAGTACCAATCATTACTGTTTGCAAAACCAAGGGAAGTCAGACTCCTTGCCAGGCTAACACTTCACTCCTAACTTCCTCAGTGCAGCTACTTCCACTGCTCAACAGAAAGGAATACAAAACCACTCGTCCTCAGTGAGAAATTTTCCTAAAAGTAGTCAGCATCCACCACATGAGAAAGCATGCAACAGGCTGGTATGCATCCTGTTTTGGAAATGAGCAAGACGAAAGGCTGCACGTTTACTATTAAAACAGATTATTAAGGCAAAAAATAAAGGCATGGGACACATTTTTTAAATGAGAGATTAACTGCAGAGAGAAAAAGACTATGAAAAAAAGTAGCTCTGAAATCGTTCTTGAGGACAACAATGTGGTTGCTGTATGGTCGCTGCAGATGCTCCAAGTTGTCCGTACTGTGGTCTTCCCGAAAGACAAACAGCAACTACAGAATGCTCTGATATTAGCAGCACAGGTCAAAGCTGGAAATTTCTACTTTTATTGGAACTCCTGTGGCTAATTTACAACAAATACCAGCACAAAGTTTCACACATGGATAGTTATTAGCACTTTTCAAGAAAGTTTGCATGCTTCAAAGAGTAAAGTGCTGTACTGACAACTAGGGTATGTCTGCTTTGTTCCTGATACTGCCACTTGCTTATAAAACCAAGTCACTACACCTCAGTTTTATCACATCTAACATGGAGGAAAGGATTTGTAGTAAAGCTGTTCTGGAATCATACCTTCTGACAGAAAAAAGTTCTTAGATAAAATGAAAATATTTGAATTTTTCCCCCAGTCATCTGATTGTATCAGGGAATTTAAATATCCCAAGCTCTCTTACGTTTATTTTAGGGGGGAAAAATATTATCACCATTTCCGTGGGTAAAACCCAAGAGATTTGAGCTGCCAGAAAGCTTTTATTTTCTTAAATTTAAGAATACAATGTTCCCACACAGTTTAATTAACTTCCTATTTTCAAAGGCAAAAAAGTATCTCCTTCTTTTCTGTTTACTTAGCAAAAGAGATTATGATGTAATCAGTACTCTATTACCATGACACCAATTTAATGAAATCTTTTCCATAGGGAAAGGACTCAGGAAAGCTGCTTTGTTTGGTGTACACATCTATTTAATTCCTTCCTTTATAACCTCAGTTACAGCAGGCTCCCAAGGAACAGCTTTAGGCAGAATCCTTTAACTTTGCCTGAGGTTCATTCAACAGGCTTGCCCAAATAAACCCAAACCACAGGTCCATCTTGTCCCAAATGCCAACCAAAACTCTTACCGCAGTCCTATCCTGATCCTCCTCCTCTCCTCTTCTGCTAACAATGCCGGGTATTTTCTCCTACTGTTGTGTTCATTAATCAGCCCAAACCATTCCCCTACACTGTCAAGAAATTCTTCCCAAAGTGGCTCAGCAAACCCTGGCAGGGAGGAATGGCCTCTCCCCATCATCTCCGGCCAACGTTGGGCTCCAGCTTCTCTCCCAGGCTCAGTGGGAGCTCCCCAAGCCACCACTCCTCGTGACATCAGCTGGCTCTGTGAAACTCTCTGAAAACAGAGCTGCAGTTACACGGCCAAAGGAGGTGTAACAGAGAAGCTGCACGGATTCTGCAGAGGAAAGTCACACCATATTAAACTTATTCAGATTATTTGATGAGGACAATAAGGTCTGGGTAATCAGGCTGGCTGAAACACACCTCAGGTTCTTCCTGAAACTTTGAAAAACTCCTCCTTCTCAGCCTCAGCTGAATACACTTCAAGAAATTCAACTTCTTTATTTCATGGAAGAAGGTCCTTTTAAATTACTAATTGATTAACATAGGGGAAATACTGTGCACGAACTGAGAACGAAAAGAAAAAATGACAGGGTACATGGAAAGCTGTGGGGAAATGTGTACCACTCCAAATAGTCATTGCTGCACACCCACTTTCTCAGAGAGTTTGGCAAGTACTAAACTTTCCTGATAATACAGAGCCAGTTTCAGTACTGATTAAACTGGCTGAAAACAGCTGGATGGAAATTTAATACTCTATTACTCAATCTGCAATAAACATTTACAGTGAAGCAAGAAAAAAGTAGATGAAAATTAGTGTACAATTAAAGAAAATCCACGGGAAATGTGCCATGTATTGTGCAATGATAGCACAGCTCAATCCATCTCCAGGAAGAAATCTCAGGCAACAGTATCTTAGTATTTCTTATATGGACACTACACCAAATTTTTTCACAAAATGCTTCCATATAAGGTGAAAAGCAACTAAAAATAAATTGCTTAAGTATTTCGTGTTTGACAAATAGATACAAAAAGCAATTATGAAAATTCATCACAGTGGTGCCTATGAAGAACATAGTCACAGACATACATCATTTTGGTTTTTTGGTTTTCTGGTTTGTTGGTTTTTTGGTTTTTTTTTTTTTTTCTCAGCAGGTACCTAACAGCACAAACTGCTAGAAACCAGTGCACCTGTGGGCACACTTGTGAAGAATCCCTGCATGTACCCAGTTTTGTTTGGGTTTTCTCTTAAGCATGCCTGACTGGCCCCTGTCAGAGATAAAAGTGTGGTGAGTGCAGTAATAATGGGGCAAAAAGCACAGCAAACCCCCCTGGGATTCAGGAGAAGCATAGTACTACTTGAGGAAAAGGTACAGTTCCAGGAAGCATTTTAGACACTTTCATCAGCAATAGAAGGTGCTTCTCTCTCTCCTCACTATTGATCCTGCCCCCAGGAGTTGTCTCCAGTTTTTGCACACAAGTGTTTGTTGCTGCACTGTAGGCGCCATATCTGGGAAACTACTCACATTCAAGATAACCCATCAGAAGTGCCAACAGATAAATACATTTTTCAAAATCAGATCGCTTCCCCATCAGATCCCACTTGGTTTTGCTGTTTCTATCGACACAAAGAGGGCCAAAAGAGGAGACAAGACTGCTCCTCCAAACAGCAGAAGGCACTTTGCACAGACTGAAGGATTTGTCAAGCTACAGTCTTGCTTGTTCTCTGTAATGTTAGGCTGAGATCAGCAAAAAGAGTCAGAAAACCAAACCAGACTCAGGCCACATCACAACCAGCAAACCTCTGGATAGGAGCATCAAAGTTATTGTGGCAGTTTTTTCCCCACTTATCCAGAAAAGGCACATTGATCCTGGGAAATTTTCATGAAGGTTTCTGCTGTGAGGGCTGAGAGGCAGCTTCCCTTGCTGCAAAAAGCAGCAGGAAAGAGAAGAAACTGCTGTTTTCCTCATAAAGAAGATTTTAATACTGAAAAGGCTGACTCAGCTCAGTAAGTGGAGTCACCTGGCTGACTTTTTTGACCAGTAAAGTCTGGGGGATCCAAAAGTAACCAGAGTAGAGAATTTAGTGACCAAAGTAAAAAATTCAATTATTTATTTAAACCACCACTAAAAGAGATATTTGAGAGAGGACATGGGGCAGAGGTTTTAAGCACCTGTATTCATTATCTTTTGCTTTTATTTAAGAAATTACTTTAAAAATTATCATTTAAGTGTCAAGGCTATCTGCATCATCACCCCGTTCTGTATGGCATGATACTACAGATTTAATACCCATGTAAACAACATAGTTTCAAATAGACACAGAAGAAACATACAACTTCTCCTTTTCTTAGTATTAATAGAGAAGACCAAGGTAAAAAGAAAAATAAAAAAAAAGGAGCCAAACTAAGGGTTTTAAATGCTAACCTTCATGATGATACAATTACCCAAATGATACCAATATGTACTTCACATCTGGAGCTCATAACATCAGAGATGCTGCAGTGCACACTCTTACAAACAGGCTGTTAACTCATTTTTCAGGGACAAACTTAAAGCAAGAAGCTTCATGCCACTCGAGGGTGAAATGTTCTATTTAAAGTACTTCAGAGTAATTGTTAAAAACAAACGTCAACCAACCCACTTAGCATCTCAATTATGTATTTGCATTCATTGTCCTTAACTTGTAACCTAGTTTGCTTGTTGAGTGCTTTAATTGGCTTCCTGAATAAAGACTCAGAAAAGAAGAAACACCCAAGTGTACTGCAGATCCTATAATATGGATTAAAGTTCAAAGATACATCCACCAATGATGATAATGGGTAACAAAATTAAGAACCTGTAGCTTTAGCATTTGGAATAATGACGTTCTCTTTATAAGTGAGAACAATCCCCAACCACCCAGAGGAGGTGTTTCCATCAACATTTCTCCACAATATGGCACCACCGTTTTAATATGATGGTCAAGAGAACATTAACCACCAGTGACATGACAGGGTTGGCCTTGTCTACATGGGACAGTCACATGGCATGCATGCACTCCTAAAATTTCTCATATCCACATACTTAGTGCTAAATGAGTATTTGGCATGATCTGCTTTTGGAAGCCATACCATTATACTAGTGTTTTGCCCATTATGTTTACACTCATAAAAGACAAAGTTTGTGTTAATTATTATGTCTTCAAATTTCTCTGTGGTTTTTGTATCAAATATTTTTGCTTTATTTTTGACTGAAAAGTAGTTTGGCTTTTTTTCATTTACTCTTCAGCTGAAACTTCACATTCAGTCAGAATCTTTGATTGGAAGGGAAAGAACCAATCACCACAGGACAAAAACAAAGGCAAAAAGTAAATTCTGCCCTCCATCAGCACAGTGGAAGAAAAGGTGGCAGGAGGACACAAGAGGTTCTGCTCCATCTCCACATTGTCCAGGCTCCCTGAGTACAGAAGGTCCTGCTGCACTTCAGACAGATGCCAAACTATAATAATAAACTGAGTAAACCAGCAAGTCACGGTGCTCTTGAACTTTATCTTACAAGGCAGCCCTTCTCCTGAACACCAAGTGACCTGGCTCAAGGGTGAGAGTTTCCTACCAAAGGCAGCTGGGCACCACCAGATAAAGCATGAGCTCTGCAACACCCTGTCATGCTGCCTGCCCCTGTCCCCACTTGGCTATTCCCTTCTGGGCTGGGAAGGAAAGCTTCCTGGCATGCTGGGTCCTAACCCTGCTGGGGCAGGGGTGTGGGCTGCTGGCCTCTCCTCTCCTCTGCTGCCCTGGCATCTCACCCCACAGCAGCAGTGCCTTGGACCTGCTCCTACCAGCCCTGCTATCCCTCTGTTGCTATACAAGCAACTCCCACCTGTTAATCCTAACAGTGTAAGGATTCTTCATATGCATAAAAATTGATCAAATGCATCAGTTCATGGGCTGAGAGTCACACGCTGTGGTTTTCAGATATACTGTGGGATTGGTTTGGCAGCATCTTAAGACAAAACACTTCTGGTAACAGCAAAAATCCTTCCCAGCCTCAGGCAAGCAGAACTGCTGTGTGCAGCACCTGCTGTGGTCCAGGTGGAAGGAGGAGCATCATCTTTTTAACACAGATATTGAACACACAGATAAATCTTCTGCTTAAGGAGATTTTTAAAGATTGTCCAATTGAAACATGTGATTACTAGCCATGTATTTATAGAAGCATTAATGAAAGCAAAAATCCAGCAGCTGACAAAATGAACTGTTGCCAAAAACACAAAACATAATTTAAACTAAGTTCACCTGTGACTGAGTAGATGTTAAGTTTACACCTACTGAGATAAAAACAGCCACTCCAGGAAAATAGTGGAAGAAACCTGGAGTTATCAGTACATTGACAGAGAAGCTAAGCTCTCTGTGCTAGAGTGCTCTCTGACAGGGAAATACTCAGTGCACTAACACACTGGGAGAGCTGATTTATAATTCATTTACATTACAAAGGTTTTCCAGCACACAAACAATTCTCTCTCTCCTCCCTGAATTCCTAACCAGTTCTGCTGCTCTCCTTGGGAATTTCTCTTACACAAATCCCACAGACCACAATGGTATAGCAAAGGAGACTTAAAAGAGAATAGTCAATGTACATATTTAAAATTCAGATGATCCTAGGAAACACACCCTGCTTAGACTACAAGGTAGGTCAGAAAAAACCAAAACCAATCAACCAAACAAAAACAAAACCCAAAAACAAAACAAGCAACCAACCAAACCAACTCCCCCAAACCTACACTTCTAACCCATCCCCCCATAATTGGATTTCCAGGGCAGGGTGAGCTGGGGAGGGATCCCTTCCAAATCCAGTCTGGGTCCTGGATTAATGCTAAGGGCAGGAGAGTTTACCAGCCTGGCACTACAGGGAACCTAATGCCCTCAGGAATATCCACACAATCTCTTACCCTGTGTGTCCAGTGCCTGAGGGAAGAGGGAAGAAGTTTCATTTCCTGGGAAAGGCAGGAGTGGGGAGCCACAGGCAGGCAGCACAAACTGCAGAACATAAAGCAATTCAAATACAGGGCAAGCAGTCATCCAGTGGCCCCAGGCAGGATCCACAGCATTTCTTCTCTTACTGACAGCATTCCCTTAGTTAGCTATATAATGCTCCCCAGTCCTTCACACAAAGGGGAAAAAACCTGCCTCTCTTAAAAGCACACTCTTGCAGGCACCATTTATACCTTTCCCTTTAAAAGTGCAGCACCATTACCAGAAACCAACCATCCCCCCAGCCAAACCAGCAATATGAGGTAGCATGGCATATGGCAGAAAAAAAGGAACAAAAGACTTGAATCATGACAGCAGATAGAAGGCAAGAAATTTCATCCATGGGTCAGAAACACCAGCAACCTTTCCTGAAGGGGTGTGTCTAGCATCTTACCAACCCAGGTTTTCTTCCATCCAGCAAACTCTAACATACCTCACGATGCTGACTTTTCTCCTTCTCAAAATACTTTACATCCCCCCACTGTATCCATGATGTGGTAAAAAGCACTGGAGAGCTGACCAGTGCAACAAGGTGACAAAAAAGCTGGGATTTCTCAGAGCACAAATAAAAGATCATTAACAGCACCGCCAAAACATCAGTGCCATTAGGCATGGGTTTAGGTGTGTACCACCATTTAACCTAAGAACAGTGGCTCCTTCTAGAAGGGGACTTCATTCAACTGCAGCTCCTTGATGGCAGCTCCACTATCCATAAGAGACATGAAAAAAACAGAGGGCTGAGTGGGAGCACCTATTCCCAAAGCATCTTACGCAGCATTGCTTTGAAACTGACCACAGAACCACACTACTGCCAAGTATTAATGCTGATTTTCCACCAGCATTTAATCCAAGCTTGATTTTAAAACAGCTCACTGGAATCCACTGGAATTCACTAGGATGAGCATGAGCCAGCAATGTGCCCTTGTGGACAAGAAGGCCAATGGCATCCTGGAGTGCATTAGAAGAGGGGTGGTTAGTAGGTTGAGAGAGGTTCTCTTCCCCTTCTACTCTGCCCTGGTGAGGCTGTATCTGGAATATTGTGTCCAGTTCTGGGCCCCTCAGTTCCAGAAGGACCAGGAACTGTTCGAAAGAGTCCAGTGTGGAGTGACCAAGGTGATGAAGGGAGTGGAACATCTCCCTTATGAGGAAAGGCTGAGGGAGCTGGGTTTCTTCAGCTTGGAGGAGAACGAGGGCTGAGCTCATCAGTGTTTATAAACATGTAAAGGGATAGAGCCAGGAGGACAGAGTCAAGCTTTTCTCAGCGTTAACTAACAATAGGACAAGGGGCAATGGTTATAAACTGGAGCATAGGCAGTTCTTTATAAATATAAGGAATAATTTTTTCACTGAGGATGACAGGGAGCTGGCACAGGCTGCCCAGGGAGGGTGTGGAGTCTCCTTCTCTGGAGACAGTCAAAGCCCACCTGGACATGTTCCTGTGTGACCTGTGCTGTAGGTGACCCTGCTCTGGCAAGGAGGTTGGATTCAATGATCTTTTGAGGTTCCCTCTAACCCCTAACTTACTATGATTCTATGAATCAAGCAGAACTTTATGCAGTAGGTCCTAAGAGCAAAGAGAAAAGACACCTGGGAGGCTGAAGAGAAGATCACACCTGCACAGTGTAATAAAAAAAGGTAATTATATGAGTTTTCTGCACGCAACAGTAAAAAGTCTATCTCATCTATCAAAAAATCCATCTTTTGAAGCCCCCAAATTGTATGGTCTTTAAGATACAACATATTTAAATCCCCCCAAGAGCAAAAAGATAAATGGCACAGCTCACCAGGAACCTCCAGCACACCCCACATTCCCAGCATACACAGCTGCAAGGCCAATGGGAAAGGAGTGAGAGGAAGACAAAATACATTACCACTATGTTAATAGCAACTCTTATCAAAACTGCACAGACTCCTACATCAAAAGGCCTATCATGTAACTTATTTAGCCTCCTTTTTAGAACATAAATAAGTTTCTTTTTTTTGCAGCTTCTCTTTAAAGGCTGATAAGAGACACCCAAAGGTCCCTTTGGGAAAATCCAGTGTAAGGTCATTACGTGTTTGCTGCCTAACAAGTCAGCCCACTATGTATTTTGCATGGTGAGCAGTGAGAATTCTGAAGTTGCTGGTGTGAAAGAGCATGTTCAAAGATTAAATAAACAGAAACTCTTTCGTCTGCATATTGTGATATACTCCTCAAAGAAATCAAGAACCTCATGAAACTCTGCTCTTCTCTTTCCTGAAAAAGTCTTTATACAGAGGCCATACTGTTACCCAGTCTCACTTCACACACAGAGGGAAGTGAATGGGTGAGGAGATGAACCATGCTTCCCATCTTACACAATCTTTCGATCTCCTTAAATAGCATTTCTAGTACTGGAAAAATTTGAAAACCCTGAAGAAAGCCTCAGGGCCCCATTAGATATTTTCATTAACCCTGTTATCCAATAACAAAACTCTTCTTCAATCCTAAGTGATTCCACTGGTCTTGAGGTTGAAAGGACTGGAGAGAACCGAGGCTGCAGAAACCACTGCTTTGTTTATGCATCCCAGAGGAATCACTCACTTTGGGAACAACGCTGTGATTCACAGGCAAAACAGAGGATGGTAATTTATGCTCTTCTGCTGACTTTCATCCCGCACCACAGAATTACAAGACCGCTAATATAAAAACCTCAGAGTCCAGAAAGAAACAGCAACACGAGATTAGCAAACAGTTCCCAAGATAAGCAGCTGTTCAACATACTTTTCCCCCGCACTGCAACACTCTTCAGAAAAGCAGGTTCAATTTTTCCCCAGCTCTCATCGTCCCATTTTACACCTATGATAAAAAGAAATTTTCCTATTTTTTTATACATACAGCAGTAAGTTTGAGCAATGAACACTAAGTGTCCCTCAAACATCCCAAAGACCTGATGAGCCTTCCAAGGCTCTCCTCAAAAGTTCCTTGTGCTGCTGTGAAATTCTAGACATATTTTTACTGTCTGAAAACTGCAACAGTTGCAAAGGACAGATGAAACACACACAGCATTGTACACAGCTGCAGGCATGTAGCCTGCTAAAAACATTAAACACTCCCCATTTTAAGTAATAAGAAGGCAAATCGTGAAACTCTGTTTTAAAGAAATATTTTATGGCTTCTCTCAGCATCCAGTGTAGCAAATCAACCATCCTGCTCATATTCCCCTAAATAACAGAAAATAATACCCACAGCTCCCCATAAATTTGAAGTAGTGATATCTTTAGCCTTTTTTTAGAGAAGAAAATTCCCCAAATATACATGTCACTGGTAGAAACAATACGAGTAAAGTGCAATAGTGTTTTTAGTTTCAATAACAGGATTATGAGGTAATGTTTTTATGTCTGGAAGCAGAGCTAAGAAAGTTGCATGACAGATGAGCTGAAATGATGTATTATTTCCTAGAGTCATTAAAAAAAAAAAAATCTAAGCATCTCCAGGATCTTGGCTTGACTGTTCCTCACACCCAAAATAAATCTTCATGACAGTTTGTTTTAAAAACAATGTGTAGAAACTTTTCCTTTTAAAAGCAAAAAATAAATTATGGGTGCTACAGGAAACCTGAATAAACATGAACACTTCATCTGTGCTGAGCACACACAGTTGCAAGGAGATGACTGCTGGAGATACAGTGGTCTGAGGAGCACCCAGCAT
The DNA here is from genome assembly GCF_036169615.1 of Heliangelus exortis. Lineage (NCBI taxonomy): Eukaryota > Metazoa > Chordata > Aves > Apodiformes > Trochilidae > Heliangelus > Heliangelus exortis. The sequence goes on from NC_092424.1 coordinate 62,435,584, forward strand.
TTGTAGCCTCTTGTGTGACTATACAGAGCCTGGCCAACAAGAAAAGCACCTAAGAGCAAAACCTATGACAAAGTCTCATATACAGGAAATGCCCTCAAGAAACTATGTGCCTATTGCCTTATCCAAATTACCTTCCTTCCTAGCCACCACTAGTATCCTCCCTTTCCACACATTCTTTCTGTTCTTACTGCATTTTTCTCATTTCATCATCTTCCTATGTCTTAATAGACACTGGAATGAAAAATATGAAGTTTACAAATACTGAATATGGGAGGAAAACAGAACAAAGCCAGAAAAAAAAAATCCAAATTAGATGCATATAAGTCTGTTAGTTTGTGATATGCAAAGACTGACCAAAGGAGTGACCACACTGTGTGGCAGACCAAGGGTCAGTGCAATCCAGCATCCTGCCTCCAACAGCAGCAAAAAGCAAGGACCAGGGAAAGACCATAACTATCTGACAAGTATGTATGACTTCTCCAGATAAGCTTTCCAGACTCTTAACTGTTTGCAGCTCAGCAACTATGTATTAATGATTCCTAATGTCATGAGCTGTAAATGATTAAAAGGAAAGCCAAGGTTAGGTCATAAGAAACTAATATGGTTTGAATGCTGTATGGTTTGTTTTATTTGTTTCTAGGCATTAAAAATAATTGTAAGAACAAAAAGCTCAAAAATCAGAGCCTCATAACAAGTAAATGATAACTGTAATAAACACTTGTAATATACCTTTCTAAAATCTTGTGTTCAGTGTACAAATCTTAGTCTGTACGAATGTAAATTTAGATACCTATGCCAAGAATCTACATTTCATTTTTAAATAGTGTGAATTCCTTTATTTCCCTTAACAATTCACACTGTAAGTCAACACAATGTAACAGGTTGTATAACTGGTTTCATGCTAGGACAGAATGTTAGCAATCTGGAGCTAAAGGGAGTCTCTGCCTACTAAGATGAGCTTTGGACCATGTCCCAGACATTTATGTAATTTTTTCAAATGAATGATGGTAACAATACTAATATAAATTCAATAAACACAAAAGCACCCCAGTCCCAATGAGAATCTTTTCCCTTATACAAGCACTTAATCTTTGACTTCAGAAATTTGGCTCTCAGTGGTGATCAAAAACAGAGACTGAGAATTAAAACTTCCAATTGCCCTGGAAACCATTAAAAAGTAATGATCATTAAACCTAAATATTAGGTTTATGGTTCATCTCTATACTGTATTCTTTAGATTAAGGACTCTACAAGCTGGAGACACAGCTAAAATAAAATTAATGTAGGCATATCAGTTGACTTGTTGAAAAGTAACTTTTTTTCAAATAAAGCACTACTTATTTGTTGTTCTCTGCTAACAAAGTAGTAGAGAGCTACTTGACATAGATCATAGATAGAATCTATAAGGCATGGAAAATGCTTAGTAATTCACAGTAAGGAAAGTTAAGAGACATAGGAACTTGAAATTAAAAGACATTATTCTTTCAGAAAACCACTCAAACTTTTCCTTTACACTTTCTCATCTCCTTTCTCATCATATCTAGTATCACACACAAGCACATGCCCACACAAGGACATTTCCAGTTTCAAGCTGCACATTCAGTGTTTCAGACTACCAATTATTTCCACGTGACATGTATCACAAATGTTAGTAATTTCCTTTTAAATTAAAATTTTAATAGCTATTCGTTTCACAAGGTGAAAGACCTGCAAACTTGACCCTATGCAATGGGCAGAGGAAAACTGAGAAGTTCTCAGTTCTGTAAGGAGAGGGGGAAGATACAAGAAGCAGAGGCAGAGGGAAATAGCAGTTTGTACCAGGGTTCAGGAGTACATAATCACACTAAAAAGCACCAAATGTCACAGCAGAGTCAGTGACTCAATAAACATAGATGTGGGATTGTACATAGATATCACACTAACATTTATTTTTGAACTTGTTGGATACCAGGAGAGACTTCACAGCCACAGGAGACAAGAGTTCTTTGCAAGGAGTAATATCATTTGCAAGCTAATGACACAGAAGTTAACAGAAGAGCCCTAAAACAAGGTTTGAAGGATTAGGCAAGAAAACGTAACTGCGCAGAATCCTCTTCAAGTGGGAGTAGCAGTCTTAAATAAGGACCTATTGCATAAGACAAATTTATGCTTGCATGTTACTCTACACTTTTACTTCTTGCCTGTTAAACTCCCACAAGCTGTAACATCTTATCTGCATAAGGAATCTAAATTGGTCTTTGTAAAGTTTCGTAGATATTTTTATTTTGAAAAAGTACTTGTTTCATTTCTTGCTAACCTAGGTAAAAAGTAAGCCCTTTATCACAACACACAGTGGATAAAGGAATATCTGGTAAGAAGCAAAAAATAGATGGTGAGGGTTTTATTTCAGCTTCAGTTGCCATAAGGAGGGGAAGAGACCCAGGAAAACCAAGGCAATCAGATCATGAAGATCTGTTGTAGAAAGATAGGGTGTCTGGGTGGCTCTCTTATATAGAGAAATACAAAATATTTTAAAGGATAAATGTACAAACCAGCTTATTTACAACACTAAATGTGGAGGACAGGTGCGGACATTTATTTAATATTAATCTTGCTGTTTAGGAGCTGGCTTGTCAGCACATAACTACCACCATGCTAACCATTTCAAATAATTTGGGGGTCTCAAGCTAAACTTTCCAATGACTGCTGGCACAAACAGTCAGACACCGAGTGCCACCCTACCTACCAAAACGGTCCAGGAAAAGCTAAATTTACAGTATCCTGATGGCCAAAAGCCACCTCATGATGGGAAGACAGACACTTTGGGATGCTGGCAGGGCAGTGAGGCCACTGCTTGTCCCACCGTTCATGTCCATATGCTCCCCTGCCTCTGCCAACAGAGAACTTGGGTTTCACTTAGCAGGAGCTTAAAGGAAAGAGCTGTCTCTATCCATTTTTCAGTTGATGCCTTTTTTCTTGTTAATACTACAGTACCCATTTCCCTGTATATCAAATAGTGATGTTTTCTATTAAATTTTGTGTATTTTTGTCAATATGGTCTGCAAGGTAGCTATAAAACATTTTATTTCACCAGCACTGAACATACATGTTTTCTCTTTTCTAACTAAAGATCTTTCTCCTCTGTGCTCAGTGAAGCAAAGCCCTTTCTTTACCCCACACTACTGACACAGAGCACAGTTTTACTTCCTGCTGACAAAAAGTCTAATCCACTTCCCATTTTCTTCCTTAGTAAGCAGTAAAGCCTTCTCCCATGAATATCTTATCACAGGCAAAAATAACAAGATTCAGACAAGGAGAGGGGAGAATCCTTGATTCCTAAGAATCAGTGTTTTTGTGCAGATTCAATACTAGTTATTTAGTACAGAGTGGAGACAGTATACACTTTTCCTCTTCAGCAATGAAGGAAGTATCCTTGAATCAAAGATGTTTTTTACACTGATTTCCTCCCCCTCCTGTGCCTCCAAGAGTAAGTGAGCTTTGGCTATTCTTGTACATCAGAGCTCAAAGAGGATTACAGACTTAATAAATTAACAAAGACAAGTTACAAGGAAGTGAACATCACTTATTAAAAACCACCAATCTTGAATCCCAAATGATAAAAATAATTGACTGAAAAAAAACATTTCTTATTTATAAAGATGATACAAACTAGGCATCTTAACCTATCAGCATATAGCTGATCCTTTTTCAGCTGATCTTATCCTATGACGTGATACTACTTCATCTGTCCTTTATTTAAAATGAGTTTAGATTTAGACATGTTTGTTTTAGATATGATTGTTTTTCTAAACACTCTTCAGAAACTGCATGCTGGAAGTTCAAATGCAGTGCAATTTACAATTGAATACTCAAGAACAGTTTTGTGTTTCAAATAACAATTATGCTTCAAATTTATCACCACTGCCCAAAATAAAAAGTATCACCAGTCTACCAAAAGTATCACCAACATAAGGGGCACAGCAAGGAAAGCACTTTCTGGACACATAATGCAGCACTGGTTTAATTTTAACACGTTCTTGGAAAATTGTAAAACCTTGTGAAAAAGGCAGAAAGAGGAGTTCCACATTTTAATTAACATAGAAACAAACCCCATAAGCTTACCGAGCAAAATAGCTTTGTCTTCGTTCCTTCTTCTCTTCCTTGGTCTCCATGATGTACAGTAAAATGGGCAAGGTGAGCAGCCAAATGTGATGCCCTTTTTCCCCTCAGTACCTCATATCCAGGGAGAGTTTCCTGCATATAACATTTAAAAACAGGAAGGTCATAAATCAACACATCAACAACATCTACAGAAAACAACTGACCCAGTGACAAAGCAAAGTAAAACTTCAATGAGTCAATGCTTGCCATGTGATATCCATTTAGTGTAAGGACATGGCTTGGCAGTTCAGGCAGACCAAAAACCAGAGGACAGAATTATTTTCTATTACCCCACACACACACACACTCAGGGCAGTTTCTCTAGTAGAGGAAATGAGACACTGCAAAGCAGGTAACCCAAAGAGCAGTAGCAAGCTTTAAAAAACCCTGTAAGGATTAAAATATCTTGCAAGCTGTTAAATAGTTTATACCAAAACATCTTCCCGGTTTCATGTGTTTTATAGACAGGAAGATCAAGAGAAGCCTTGGAAATATCCAGTACAATCAGTATAACCAGAAAGCACAGTGCTGGCAGATGAAGGGAGTGCCACTGCCCAGGGAACCAGGAGGAAAAAATTCCTGCCTGTCCACAGCCCAGTCTTGTTTAGCATCAAAGCAGCCACCTCCTGCTTTGGCAAAGAGGGCACCAAGACCAAGAAAGTAGGGCTTAAAACTAAAACTAACCATAGATGCTGCAGAAGGTGCCAGCACCAAACCAGTGTGACGCTTCTTGGCTTGCCAAGTATAAGTTTTGCTGTTTTCTCTCACAACAAGGTAGCAATGAAAACTCAGGTATGGAGCCTGTGCTTCCCACTTCAACTAAATTCAACTCCAGGTCCTTTCAGTGGTGAGGGGGAATATATCAAGAACTTAAAAAAACCCTAAGTAATTATATTCAGAACAGATGGGCACTTGGAAAACTGGAATGTTATATATACACCAGAAGAAAGAAAGGCATTGAGGGAATTTTTCTTTTGCTTATGAAAATACACAGGGATCTCATATCCAGTCACCAAGTAATGAAGCTTTTCACAATAAAATAATTTAACATCAGGTGCCACTCAGTTGACCTAAAAACTTGGTTAGCCCACCTACTTAGAAGAAACAAAGGCAGTGTTCTAGGCAGGCAAATTAAAGGCTGAAAATCATACTTTTAAAATTTAGTACTAGGAAAAGCAAATTGGTTTGGCATGCAGGCTTCATAACCTCTGAGTAAACTTTTGTTGGGAGTTTTTCAGGCACTAGTTAGCTTCAGGGGAAAAAACAATTTAAAAGTGTGAAAGTTCAGAGGACCAAAGTGTTACCTGCAGTTATTGCTACTGAAAACTAGTATTTCTGAAAGGTCCTCTTCAATTTTTGGTTCTCTAAGCATTAACATTACAAAAGCCACATCTACTTTACAGATTGTCACTGACATTTCAAAAGTTGTATCAAAAAAGCAAACCAACTCCACACTTTCTCCCTACCTGTCTTCTGACATCTCCCAAGGAAGAAAACCCAACTATTCTTTATTAATATGAACTGCTTAAAAAGGTCTTAAGGATGGATGATGAAAATGAATCTTTGTTTCCTCGTCTCTTCTTTCTGGCAGAGGCAAAGACTGAATCAGGCAGACTACTAAAAATGCACATATTTGAGGGATATTTAGGTACTGGGAGACAGATATCTTACTCATATATCATTAGTAGAGAACAGCCTCAAATGATGACAAAGCTGAATTTATAGAAATTTCAGGCTCAGTTTAACCCTTTCTACACTGAACCTAAAACAGAGAGTGAAAAGCTTAAATCACATATCTACAGCAACACTAATTCTTTTATTAGATGATTTTGAGAGGAAAGATATCTCTGGTAGCCAAGTAATGCATTTAAGTGGGGGCACAAATTTTCCATTGTTAGAAAGACAGAACAGATCACAGTAGAAAGCTCCCAGTGAGACAGCCAAGCAGACATGGATGTAACAGAGAACCCAGTGTGCCACAGAAACAGGATGCTGCCCAGACACACCACCTGGCCCTCACCTGCTTTCTGGTGCAGTATCCCCCCCAACATTTGTTTTTTTTTTTGTTTTGCTTCTCTTTTATACCTCTGCTTCTGAGATTACAGACAAACACTGCACACATCTGCTCATACAGCTGCACACTTCATTGCTACTATTTGCTCCAATAGGAACATTCAGATGTTGTCTCTGGTCATTTTCAGACATGAAGCATTACTAATGATTCTGCTTAGATCTGCAGCTCTGCAGCACAGCGCCTTCTTACAAATAACACGTCTGGGTACCCGTGCCAATTCTGACTCCTAAAAAAATGCACTACGAGAGATGGCAAGGATTACAAGTCAATAATGAGACTAAGAAAAGGGAAGTTATGTATGTAGTACTTCAAAAGCAATATTAAAACTGTCTATCAAGCTTGCAGAATAAGAATGTAGAACAAATCACATAGAGGGGAAGCTTTTTTTTTTTTTTTTTCAGTGTATTAGATTTGAAACTGAACCCTTGGGGGTTGTTAACTGCACCTCTGGTGAGACCAAAGTAGTTTCCAGGACACTGTCCAGATGCAAACAGCAAACACACAAGGACAAGACTGCAGCACCAGGTCACATTCCACCTTTATGCATAAAGGAACAGAAGGAGAGGAGACACATTATACTTTACTACTGGTCATATAAATGCACACAATTTTGCTTCACAAGCCAAAGCACTAATACTAATTGTAGAATTCATTTTATCAGATATCTCATTTTTAAAAACAGGAAGGTGAAAGCACATAAGCACCTTATGGAAAATGCTAAACTCTGCACTACTTCACTAATGCCTCACTGACTGGACTAACCACGTGGAATGTTATTGCTATCAGATTCTACTAGTATCTTCTGTTTGATGTAATAGTAAAGAGAAGTTTCATAATCAACACCACCATATCTCAAGATGAAAAGTAACAGAAATGCACAGCCAGCAAAGAGGAAAGTAAGCCACAACTTCTGGATACCATGTCCTAGCTAAAAGTGAGACTGGAAGCTTTCCTAAAAACACTAGAACAAGCCAATAAGACACAGCACAAACTAATTACATTAAGTTATATTAAGTAGAAGGAACAATAAATAGCTTATTCTAAAGCTATCTTAAGATAAATAAGCAATTATTTTAATGCAATTATATAGTTTCATTATAATTACCATTTAAAGTCCAATGTTACTTCTAAAACATTAATAAGCTCTATAAAGAAGTTCCAGTCCATAATTCATAACTGAAGGGTTTTAAACTAACTTGAGGGATTTTCCACCTCAGTGAAGCTGAGGCTGATGATTCAACCCTTGCTTAGGTGAGTAACCCTTATTTATGCATAAAGCTCCACTGACCTTTGGACTATTAAACTGTCATATTTCTTGTAACACTTTTAAAATACTCTAATAATTAAAATGCAAAATTTAAGAGACTGAAAATAAATTTGTAAACAGAACTGATTTCTAGATTTCTTTCAGATTAGACACAGACAAGTATCACAATTTCTCTATCTCCAAGTGGAGAGAAAGTGAGATTCCACATGGCTAATGCACCCTCTGGACTCAAGGACATGGGTTGTAAGATGGGCAAAAGAAACAAACACCCCTGGCTCTTGAGGAATTAACTGCAATGCTTTGAAAGATTATTATCCCCCCACTGGCCCCTACAGAGGTGAAGTAAACTAATGGTCCAAGCATTTTCATTCCCTGTTAATGTAGTAAGAACAAGCTAAGCTTAGATCTTAGAGTTTCAATTCATCAGCTGGGTCAGCAACCAAGTTCAAGTAAATCATATGACAATCAATTTAACAGAACCATTTCTGATTCAGAAACAGAGTAACAATAACAAAACTTGATTCCACTCCAATGGATTCCCCAGCTAAATTATTTCTACCTTGCTGGGGAGGAAACTTGCACTAACCCAGGTTTTCATGTTTCACACAAAAATAGGAGAAGCAAAAGAGCTACCAGAAATTCCATATTACCAGTGACAGCTATCAAGCAAGAAAAACACCCAGATTTAATCTTCCCTCGTCAGCAGCTGAACACCACCAGATGCATTTTCCGTAAGAAACAACAGATTTCACTGTGTAATTCAGCTGCCCGTGCTAGACAGAAACCAGTTACAAAACACAGTGAAAAGTATTAACAAGTAGAGTGCTAGCCCATACCAATGTAAAAATAAAATGTTGCTTTAAATCAGGCCTCTTGGGAAGACTTTCGTTTTTAGGTCAACAACAACATTGTTGCAGAATTTTGAAACAATTTAAACCCGTTGCTTCCTTGTAGCCCCTGTTTTAAACCACCTTGGTTCAAGTAAGTTTCAAGGCCAAGCCTTCTGAACCCCACAGCCTGCCAGGCTCACATTGTACGGGTATAGGCAGTGTGAGGAGCCCAAATACCAACTTAGGCATCTTTATGGACTATTGACAGAAAACACTAGTCCCTCCCTACCAAACACTGTAACAAAAGGTACAAGACAGCAGAAAAACATTAGCAGAAAAACAGAGCAAATTCTGTAGCCACTGATATAAAGAAAGCTTCATATATATGACCAACAGAAACAGTCAGGAACTTTCAGGGTGCTGGTTCCAGTTAACTGAGACTCCAATAAATATTAGCTACTTTTAATTACCAAGATAAGTCTTTCAAACATTCTTCATCAAAAACATTGATTTGATTTTATAGGTGAGAGACTGAGATTCAGAAGGACCCTGTAGTTATTCTGCAGAGTTATCAAAAAGCCACATATCTCATAACTGCGGGGCAAACGGCTTACACTTTGTGTTCTTCTTTCCTGGGACCCCTGATGAATGAAAAAGTCCACGTTTATGCCAAGTACTATGGCATTTCTATCACAATTTAGGTTCCATTTTTGAGTCAGCTCCTAAATTGACGTGAAGCATCATAGTTCCACCACTACAGAGCAAGAGAAGGATTTGGTTTGTCATATTCAGAGAGGATAAGACAGATGTGAGTATTCTCTTACCTCTCCCTGGAGCAAGCAGGCAGGCACACAAAGGAATATATATATATATGTATGTGTATATATTATATTTATATATAATAATATATATTTTATATATATAATATATATACATATATGCTTAGCAGCATTCTACTGAAAAATTAAGAACATGAAGTTTTCCAAAAAATAAAAAGGGATTAACATTCAACACATCAGCTAGCATTTAGACAATCCCCTCAAGATTACCTTGCTGATTTGGCAGTAGACACTGGCATGTTCCTGTCTCATAACAACTGTTACCTTTATGATCCTTTTAGAAACATTCCAAAGAAAGCCTGCACAGCTGTTTTGACAAGGTCAAGACATATGCATATGCATAATAACATCACTCCCGGAGCCAATGAGTTACTGATTTTCTACCAGGTTTTTAAGGACATGACCAAAGGGCTCCTTAGATTCCCCTCTCTGAACCAAGCAAAAGGATGGGAGGTCTGAACAGAAGTCACTCCATCCTCACCAGCCCTACCTACACAGCAGTGTTACAAGAGTAAGCCAGGTAGCAAGGAAAATCAGACACCTGCCTGGTGCCACCTCCATGCCAGACCAGCAACCAGCAGAACTATCCTATATGCCATACACAGATAAGCCATACATACCACGTGCCATACACAGAACACTGTTAAGGGCAATTTTGTTCACAGTGTCACATATCCAGACATACACCAGAGCTGCTCCTATGAATCAGCCTACACAGGGCTTGAGCAAGATTTGCACAGCACCACTGCAGACAGATGTGCTGTGGTGTATTGAGGTGTGGACTCTCTCACTTTTCCAAACTGAGACAAAAGTTTGCCTCTGTTCCAAGCCAAAGAAACTGGACATTCACCCACCTCTCTTAGGCTGTTAAAATACATTCACATAGCAAGCAGCTGCCAGTATGACATATTGCTGCCCTTTGCCTTCCTCCCTTTCACTTAATTCAGCTGCTTGCTACCACTCCTCCACCCAAAATTGCCACAGAAATTACCTAGAGCAGAGCCAGCAGAAGCGGCTCTGGATCTGCAGCTCAGTTTACATCCTGCTGTGCCACTCACACCCACTTCCAGCAGCCTCTGCTGCACACAGCTGAATTGAATGCACACCTTTACATCTGCCACAGAAGTCAGGTCTGCAGCAGAAAGCCTGGGCAGAGAGAACTGAGAATACTCACAGTAAGAGAGTAAGAGAATACTCACATCTGTCTTATCCTCTCTGGATATGACAGAGGTCACCCCTTGAGCAGCAACTTCATTTGGTACAACCTCAGCAACCACAGGCTCTGAAAGATGGGAGCTGCTGAGACCTACGATCAGCACGACTGAGATGAGGAACAGGCTACCAAAGACAAAATGCATGTTCTCAGTTTCACAGCAAACTTGCTCTCTTGCTTCTCAGCTCCTTTCTGACCAGGCCAGTAAAGGCGTTTATAGAAACTGTACATCTAGTAGAAGCAGAACAGAAAGACACAGGTTTTTTTGGAGAGTCACTTAAGCTACACAGATGTGGCTTAATGCTTGGCACAAATACCTGTGTCATAAATCAACAAAATGATGCTTAAGCATGAAGTTAGGTTTATACCTGTAAATATTTCCATTGTACTCAATGAGACTTGGTTAACTTGTTCTCAGTGCTTTACAGAATAAGATCAGGCAACAAGAGCCTACCAGTCTAACAGGAAGTATTAAAACTGGTCACTATTTTTTAGGTCAAATACACTTCCAACAATATTAATAATCATGCTGTTAAAATTAGTGGAGTTTTTTTTTTTTTTTTTAGAAAGCACCCATCATATTCAAGTTTTTAGAAAAAGACCTTCAAATTAACAGCCCACTGACACTACACTGTCAAAGATTGACATTTAAATACTTCCTCATTTCAAAAAGCAACTCAAGGCACAAGAGTTACTTGCAGGGAAAATTGTAATTTTTACGTTTCAGCTCAACATCCTCTTTTTCAGTCAACCCTGACTCATGCAAATCCCAGGCCAAGGCTTTCGTTCCGTCACCTACCTCCCAGCTGAGAAGCAAAGGAGTTGAGGAGTAGGGGTGAGAAAGGAGACTCACAGTAATGCAATGCAAATGTTTCCCTATCTGCAATACCATTATCAGACCTAAAATGCCAGGTTTCCATAGCAACCTTAGCTGTGCCACATTGCATACACTGTACATTAAGTAACATATTGGATGTTTTAATTGTCACAGAAAATCCTGTACACTTGTACTGCACAAAATTAAAAACTGGAAACCTCCATGTTTTTTTTTTCCTGTTCCTTAACCTGCAACAGTTATTGCATTACAGTCTCCTGAGTGTGACTTTGCATTACCCAAGCACACGCAGCTTCACCGGTGCTCAGATCTTGGCAGCACTAGGTGCATTAAAATTACAACAATCAACAGTAAATCATACCCTCTACCCACTGCATAGTCTGAAGCCTGGTTTAAAAGCAGTTTCTGATTATTTCCTTCCTCCTTGCAAAACTCCATTAGGTATTGTATAACTGAGAATTATTTAGTTCCTTTGCTTTTCTGAAATGTTCTTAAAACCTTTATTACCTTACCATTTTTCCTTCCTTAATCTCCAGATTCCGGTACAACACTACACAGAGTTTCTGGCCTTGTACTGAAAGTCACTTCACACTATAAACAAAGCAAAAACTCCCCTGTCAGATGGAATTCCCCTTGCTATATACATACCTTACCACACTTACATTTACCTACCTAACTAGAAAGTCTCTCCGAAAAGCTGCTTAAATCTTTCCAATAGCAGCTTGGCTTCTTTTTGTGTTCTAACCATTCATGTACAGCTAAGTGTTTACTCAAAATTACTCAGGTAGATAAAGTTAGCAGCCTATATCTGTGTATGCTATCCTTTTTTCAGTGTAAATAATCTGGACTTTCTTTGCTCAACTATAGTTGGCATTCAGAGATGGCTTAGGACTCAGAATAAAAAAAAAACAACAAAAACCAACCAAAACAACAGAAAGTTAAAAATACACTTAAGTTAAGTGTAGAATTTTTCTGGTAAAACAACAGCAGTATATCTTTTCCTTTCAGATTACTGAAGTGTTTTAAACACTTTTATTGAACATGATTTTGAATATAAGTTCAAACACCTCACTCTGACAGTATTCCTGTATCCAAACTCAGTATCCCTGGAGCTAGGCATTTCTTTTTGCTGGGAAAATATCCAACTAAACAAAAAAACTCTTCACAAAATTTAACTAAATTTTACAGTTTCTCCAGTGCCAGGGAAGCTATCTCAACCACATCACCAGGCACTACAACATCACTGAGCTCTCTACTTGTGTACCAAGTACATTCAGAGGGACTGCTCACTGAAAGAAGTTTGCATGTAATCCCTAAGCATAACTTTGCAGAATTAGGGCTCAAAGATAAAAACTGCTAGCTCTCTATTCACTACACAGCTGGTAATGGCAAGTGTTTCTGATTGCCCAACACTTTTCAAACAAAACCTTGTCTTCATTTATTTACAGCTACATCAAAGTAATTGCTTGCCCTTGATCAAGTTGAAGCCAACCAAAACCGTAATGTATTAATGAATTTCAGGGTGTTTTTTGGTCCATGTTAAAGCCTCTCTTTTTTGAAGAGCTATCGTGCATCCAGTATTGATGCTGAAACTTGAAATTTGGCAGAGAATAATTTGGACCTTATAACAGGTGCTCTGAAAATCTATCCAAACTGGGTAGAGACCTTCACCTTTGGAAAAAATAAGAAAAGCAGCTTACAGCTACCCCATCTGGGTGCATCAGTGATTTGTAGTTAAAAAGGACTGACATATTACCTGTGGGACATGTATTAGCCCAGAGCTAGATTCACGTTCTTATCAATAACTATTACAAGACCTAGGATTAAAATGCACATTTCCAACCTCATAGACACAGCTGGGTGTAATGAACAAGTAATACCTGGCACTAGCTTCCACAGTTCAAAATTGCTTTTCTGAGCCATCTGCTTGCTGAGAAGCGGGAAGAGAGGTTTCAAGGCCAGATAAAGCAAATTCCAATTTATAACACAGTATGCTGTCATCCTAGAGCCTTTCAGTGAGAAAGCAATCATCCACAGTGTTCTTTCATCACAGAATTCACAATAGTACATGGGATGAAGAAGAAATCAGACCTTAAACAGCAGTTACAAAACACAGTGTCAGGTAAAACTTTTATTTTAAATGCAACATAATACTGACTTGAAAGCAATTAGGAAGTGAAATCTGTACTCAGTACTGAAGTCCTGATTTCAGTGACACCCATGAAAGTTTGTTTACAAATTTCCTAGATACTAAAAAAACCACAACCCAAGAAAACACAGACAGAAGAGAGGCTTTTAAAGGCCTGTTACCATTTACAGAGGGAAGACAATAATTTTGCCCAAGAAATAAATTTTCTAACTTGAAGCCCTTGCATGCCAAATCCTATGTGGGTCCACATGACAAAATGAACACATTACAGTTACCAAGCACAAATAAATACATGTTTCCTCAGAAGCACCTTAAAATCAGGTCTGGTGTTACAGGTGGCCCCATCAGCTCCTTCAGCTTTCCTTGTGCAAACCTCCTTGGCTTTCTGCTGGCACTGGCAGAGACTGCCCCCAGCACTCTTCAATCATGACTTGTTCCTAGCAGAGTGGGGCTCTGTTCTGTGAGGAGCAGCATCCCCTTGCTCTGCCAGGTCTGAGTCTTCATTTCCTTCCCGGGAATAAAACAAACAAAACCATACATTCCTTGCTCTTCTCATAAGCTTCACCCAAAGCATGCTCAGAGATGAGCAGAAGGGACAGGAACCACTTTAGCAGGTGCAGTGTTTTTTCCACTGCTTGCCATCCCTGGAGCCCAGGAGAACTCACCAACACACGTGACTACACAAGGTCTGGCTGCTTCCTGGGGTTCATGTTACTTGCTCTTCCCAGCCTGCCCATAGAAGATTCTGGATTTCTTGTAATTGCTGCTATGATTTTGGTCTCAAGATCAGTCTCTAGTCCCCCTCCTGCAAAGCCTGCCTCTTACCAGCCAAGCTCAGCCTGAGACTGGGAATTACCAGACCAGGGCTCAGGAAAGGACAACTAGTTTACAAAACACTGAAACTTACTACTCACACAATAGCATCAAGTACATCGTGTCAACAGAGCAGTAGAAAAGAAAACTATTCTCTTTAAATCTCCTTTCATGGCAACCAATGTTACTTGTACTAACACAAAAGTTGTATTACAAAGGAAAATCCAATGTTGAAAACAAAAACTTATCCACAAAGTAATCAGTAAGCAGCAGGGATCAATTTTAAGGAACCCAGAATACCAGTATAAAAGGAAACAAATGCACCCCAGTGAGCAACAATATCAAGACTAGCCAAACAAGACATTTTACTTTACATTCTGTAAGCCTGACTGTAGCAGGACACAAATGTACATGTCACAAGTTCCTCCCTAGCCTCTGTGCAGTGATGATGCCAGCTTCCTCCCACCATCTGCTAACCCCTAACAACAAGGCATACCTAACCAACACAGCTCAGCAACATGCACTGAAAAAACCCAATATAAAAAACAACAAAACCAAGTTACTTGGAAATAAAACAAAATTTCTTCAGCTGATACCTAAGCTCCAGGTCTGAAGACCACCTTACCTCACTGGCAGAAAGTTACCCTTGTGGTTCTCAGTTCTTATCTCCTAGCTGCTCTGATGACTACTCAGACTGCTTGCTACTTGACCCCCCATAGCAGGCTGGCACGGGGGCTTCCATGTTTATCTGCTGTTGCAGTGCTGCCAACCATTTGGCCCACATCTACAAAAGTGACTGGCATACAGCAGGCAAAGTTGATCCTTCACCACATACCTGGAAACACTGCAGCATGCTGTTCCATAACAGAGTAAGTTTTATCTCCTTGTTTCTCCACCCATTGTCATCAGGATGTCACCACTTGTACCATGCATCTACCAGACAACGCCTGCATTTCAGAAGCTTTTGGAGCAGGACTGATGGAACTATAGGGATTTTATATCATGGGTTTTCACAGCTGCTGACCTTTAGTCAACAGTCTTCAGCAGCTTCCCTGAAAAAGGTTTGATTGGCAACCAGGACAGAAAAAAAAAGGACTAGTGAAAGTCAAATGTTGCTTATATGTTACAAATGAAGAATTTCTTTTTAATATATATTCTAAATACCATACAGATAATTCTGATTTATAAAATTTCTTTATTATACTGTTCGATGCTTCTCTAAATTATCTGAACCTTTGTGAGAAAGTATGAAGGAAAAACTCAAGCTACTCTCTAGCTCTACAAAGCTCTGTTAGGCTTGGTACAGCTACAAAAACCTGCATACAGTATAATACCCAGCTTTATCAGAAGCGTCCAGTTCTTTGGCATAAGTATAGCTCAATAAAAAGCATTATAGAAATGCTACTTCTTAAGGTAATGGTAAAATAAAGCCCTTGCCACCACACTGGAGCATTACTTGACCATGAGACAGTTAACTACAGCAATAGACTTGTGCCATCTACTACTTGATTCATGCAGTGAGTACTGACACAGCACAAAAGCACTACTGAGCCACTGACAATACCAAGTTGTTCCTTGTAGCATCCTCAACCAAGTAACAACCCAGGCAGATCCCAACTAGGTTCTGAAATCACAGCATCACTTCATCTGGTAGGAAGCCATCCACAACTCTCCCCCTCAGAATGAAGGTGGCAGAGATAGTTCATAGATATTAATCTTTTCTATCTGCTGCATTAGCTTAGAGTATTTAAAAAGAAAGCAAACAATAAAATAAAGACAGATGGCACGTGGGACAGAAAGCAGAAAAAAAAACCCAACAAACCAGACAGGAGTAGCAGCAGATAGAGACAGCACTGTTAGAAAAGGTTAAATTTACTTCAAAAATGAGCCAGGGAACAAATTACCTTTTCTTAAAATAGGGTCAAGTTTAAGGAAGCAATAGCTCTCTTCTGCAAAACAAAGCTGTGAACTCTTCTAATCAGTGCACTAGGAAAGCTCTTTTTCTGCCCGAGTCTTTGATTTTTGGGAAACAGCTCTCAGGTACCTAAAGAAACACCTTGGGATGATTCCAAAATCAGTCTCTTGCAGGTGAGACTACTGTAAGAAAAATCCCTTTATAGAAATCGGTAGCTATTAATATAAAGCTTTTAAATCCTGCTAAGCCGATGGAAAATGACACATGAAAAATCCTAACTTGACACTGTAACCAACAGGTAAACACAAATCTTGCCTGTAAAAACAGGTGTAACTTCCCTGCTCAGCTCAGATGCTTTCTGTTCTTGTAAACCAAGTTAATATCACCATTATTTAAACATGATTGTTAGTAACAAAGCCTGCATTTCAGAAAGGATATTGAAAAAAAACCCATCATGTAGAATATACAGATTAGCCATAACAAAGGCACTAAAATAAAGAAATGGCACCTCCATAGGATCTATGTGTATCTTACCACATAGAAGGCAAAATAACTGAGAGCAGTTTCTATTAGCTGTTAAGGCCACAGGACCACACAACACATGGAATTTGAGGCATGCAACAGAAAGTACAGCTCACGTTTTTCAAACATGAGAAATAACTATCAGAATGGCTCATTAAGATTATGATGAGTACTGTATTTATTGAGAGCTCCAAATCTAAGCCAGGAGTCTTCTAAAGGATAAACTGCAGTTCTACAAAAAGTCATGAAGTCCCAAGTAAGGCAACAGGCATGTTGCTAGGATGCTATTATGGCACCCAGATGAACTACTGGTACTGTTTCTCCAGACTTGGTCAGACTGAGAGCAGAACAGGTGTGAGAGCAAAGTCCTGCACCAGGAGTAACTCACCCTTTCTGGCACTTAGCACTACCTTCTGCAGTGCAAGCCCTTGGGAAGTAGTGACAGATCCCACAGAGCCTGTGGGCACCCTGCCCTGGCAGGCACACAGATTGCAGATACACAACCTCAGGCCCCTGTCCCACCGCAGCACCCTGCCTACCCCAAAACTGAACAAACACCTCATAACCGATACCTTCCATACAAGAAGAAACACAGTTTTTCATCTACAATCAGAAGGGTTTGCCAAAGAGAGGAAAAAAAAATAATACTCTTATGTATGTGTTTAATGTATCAATTTGAAACATGTTTAGAGGGAGAACATAGTCCCTTCAGGTTGCTGTGAATTTTGTCACTGCCTCACTGCTTCATGAATCGGGCTAGGGAAAAACAAGGAAACAAGGAAACCAGTCCTATTTAAATAAAAAAATAAATAAAAGATATTCAAACTTGTTTCTCCTACCCTGCTTTTCTTTCTGGTCAAAGGCGGCCACCTAAGTGAGCACTCAGTGCTGGCTTCAGTTTTAATTGTAGCATTAAGTTTCCTCTTTTTACAAAAACAACCTTAACTCCCAGGACAAAACCCTGGCAGCAGCAGCACAACTCGTGCATTCTCCTTCATAAGGTCACACATCCCAAGGCCCAGGTTTCTCCTCCAGAAGAAAGTGAGAAACCACCAACTCGGTGGCAGGCAGCCAGCCACACTGTCAAGAACTACACCAGCAAATGTATACTTCCCCAAAACAAGAGCTGCACCCATAAAGCCTTAGACTTTTTTTTTTTTTTTTTTTTTTGCTTATTGATCACAAGGAGGAACAGACTTGTCAGTTTGCTGCTGCTCTGCTGATGACACTGGACTCACTCTGCCAGCAGAGCCGAGGACCATGACTGCCTGCTGCTGCATCAGGCACCTGTCGAGACAAAGTGAGCACAAGTTGGGTGCCAAACAGGGAGTCTTACCATTTTTCTTGACATTGGTTACATTCCAGATTTCCTTCAATGCCTACAGAAAACCAAAATGAAACTAAGTCACTTCATCCCTCTCTTCTACCATAATTATGATTTGTGAACACTTCCAGTTGCCTGAAGCAGCAAATTCTTGTGCCAGTTCATGCTCCAGAGGCTCACACTGGTTTCCTTCCTTTGAAACACTCACCCAGATGGGTGGCTGCAGGGAGTGACTCTGGATACAGCACCATCTGTAGGATTTTCACAGTTTTGTTCCTAATTGTTTTGAAATGTTATTCTTCAACCCAAATAACTGTCCAATTAATTCACCTCTATTTGAATAGAGGAATTTCCAAGCTGTCTACTGAAGTCAGGATCATAAACTAGCCAAATATTTACCAGAGCCGATTCCCAGCCAGTCTCACTCTTCTTTCAAGATCCCAGATACACAAAGCAACAAAGCAGTATTCCTATACAACAAGACAACTGCTCCAATAAATTCTAAGTCACTTCAGTTCCAAAGGGAATAATTTATAATTTTGGCAGTAAACCTGACTAATTAAACTGTCATTATGGCCGCTGTTTCAGTAAGAACAGAACACTGTGCAGAGGCAAACAGTGAGACGTGGAGAGTGCCTCACAAACTGACAAATAAGGTTTTCTATAACTTTCTTTTTCATAAGATAATATACAGCTAGAAAGAAAGGGGGGGAGGGAGGAGGCAAGGAAAAGAAAAAAAGCGTTTTGAATTTAATCAGAGTACAAAATTTCCTTCCAAGCCCAAGATTTTAATCCACTATAAAGAGAGAGACAGAGAGAAAGAGAGAAGGGAGGAAGACATAAGTCAGACAGAATTTTGTCTACAGGAAGTCCCATACAACCCTTCACAGAACCAACTTTATTTATCTGTTTAGAGCCTTAAAACATTTTGTGTATATTTATGGACATTTCCCTTTTAAAAGGATGGAAGAGAAAACAGTCTAAAATGCAGTAAGACTTACAAGACTTTAAAAAATTACTTGCATTTAAAGACATATATTTCTGATTATTTTCATTCAGTAAGTGTGCATGCACCATTTTCTTGGCATTTTCTGTTGCCCTTTCCATTAATTTTCTAAAGTCTGCATATGTATAAATACACATTCAAAAGAACAGTAATATCCAAATACATTTTCCACGTTATGTAAACACGTGCTGATACAATATAATGGGAGAATTCATCAATATGCACTTTAAGTAACATCCAAACAGCCTGGTTCACACCATTGCATGCAAACCATAATCAATTAATGGGCACCTACTCATCTTAAAACCCATCGTTACATAGCGTTAATAGAAGAAACGTATGACTACTTAATGGGAGGAAAGTAATTGTGGCATGTAAACACATGGTAAAAGCTTCTTACTGAGTACAGAGGTGTTCATCATCAGATTTCAACACCTAAAAGACAATCGCTGTATCCTTCAGCACCATAACATTGCAAACACATCAACAACACACAGAGAAGCCCCTCCAGCCAAAAAATCAACTCTGAAGCGGTGTATGGTGTAGTAGAGAGAGTAAAGTCCGCTGCACGAATGCACAGAGAAAAATCAGTTCCTAAGACACCTTTGGCCGCCCAGCAACGCGCCTTTGCCACGAGAACCTAGGACTATAATTTAATATACAGAGAGCCTGGAATATTCCAGTCAACCATCCAAGATCTGGGGTAGGAGGAAATAAATGAGGCTTGAAGCCGTGAAAGCCGACAAAGCAATCTACTCGGCTGCACCGGCTACTCCAAGGCGACGGCAGAGGCGAAAGCCGGGGCCCGCACAACCTCTCCGCGGGCCAGGTCCCCGCTGCCTCCCCCATCTCCCACCTCCCGCCTCCCCCATGCCGAGGCACCGGAGGGACAAACCCATCCCGAGCAGAGGCCGCCCCCCTCCTCCCGGCGCTGCCATGCCGGGCTGGCTCTGTCAACCAGCGAGCAGGCAACCCGCTCCCACGGGGCTACAACACGCCTCCCCGTGATGGCCCCCGCCCGCGCCGCCGGGGCTCCGCTCATCGCCTCGGCCCGGCCCGGCCCCGCCGGACCCCCGCTGGGGAAGAAGGCCGTGGCCCAGCAGCCGCGCCTGCCGGCTCCCCGCAAGGCGTAAACAGGAAAATAACCACGCAGAGAGACAGACAGACAGACACAGACACACACACACACACACCCGTGCCGCGCACCTGCATGCGGGGCGGGCGGCATGGCGGCCCCGTGGGGCTGCGCCCGGGCCCCGAGGTCTCCAGCGGGAGGTCTCCTGCGGGAATCGCCGCCTCTGGCGCTCCCGCCTCGGTCAGAGAGGAGGCGGCTCCGCCGCTCCCCGCTTCACGGCACGGCCCAACCCGCCGCTCCGCCCCGGCACGGAGAGCCCGCCTCCCGCTCCGCCCGCCCCGGGCTCCGCGGGTCGCGGAAGGGTCGGGGCTCGGCGGGGCGCACGGCTCCGGGAGCGGGACTGTATCGGAGCGCTGCAGGATGTGGGTTTGCTTTTGCTTTTTCCGGGGCCGCGATACGCCCTGCACCAACGCGGCTGGCGGCAAGTCCTGTCCTGGGGAAAGGGGTCTGGTGTATTTCTTCGTAACACGCCAGCGCCGGGCTCTGCCTCCGGAGAGGAGTTTTTTTCAAGGACGGTACTAAAATTAAACAACCGGTTTGGGAAGCTGAGGTTAACCAAAGCGTTCAGATCCATGAGAAACTGAAAAGCCTGTAAAATGGATTTTCTGCTTCCACGCTGCCAGCATGAAGTTTTCCTCAGCAAACCCCAAAACTCACAATAGTTAGCCAGAAACTACATTCTTGTCCTGAGAGAACTCCAGGTAACCCAACCCTTCTGGACATCTGTGGGTAGCCCTAAACGACATCTGGCTTCCTATTCCCTCCTTCGGATCAGTAACCAGTTCTGAAGAGGTCTTTTTGCAAGACAAAAGCCTGAAGAGAGGCAAATACCCACTCAATAAAACCTTAACAGTGTATACATACACGTATAGATGCTAAAAGAATGTGCAAAAATACAATAGCAAGTGGTACAAGGGTGTCCCGAGGTAAGAGTCGTTCTTCTTAGTAGTTATGATGTTACAAATCAAACAAGTTTTAATTTTAAGTAAGAGAGGCCTATTTTTTAACCTATCTGCTGCTTAAAGGGACCGAATGCAACTCCAACATGAAGACAGAGCCATCTTCCACCGCTACCATTACCCTAATTGCAGCATTTGCCTTGTAGAATTCACTACTGTGTCACTACTGGGACAATAACTGTCTCTGCCCCTCCATCAAACTTGCTTCTGTAGTTCATGCTAAAATTGAAGTTTGCATTGGTTTGGGGTTTTTTTCTCCAAAACAGTTTATTTCACAAGATAGAGATTTTCTCTAGAACAGTCTCCAGCTTAGAGGACAGCCTAATGCAGTTACTGTATCTTACGTCTATCTTATAACCAAGGCAAAAAGAGGGGCAAAACCAAAGTTACATTGTTTAAAATATAAAAGACTTCACAGACACAAGGGTTCTCTAGTACAGCACAGACGAATAGAGTCCTACTCCAAGCTAGTTGTCTGGCACTGCTTAGGCAACAAAATTGGGGGGGAAAAAAAAAGAGGAAGAAAGCTGCAGACCTTAAGTACCACTTAAGTGACTTCTTTTGGATTCACCACACTGAAACAAAAGATATGCAGCCCTATTCATCAAAGCAGTGAAAAATCTACTTATCTGAATTTACAGGGTATTGACAGTAATTAACACCTTATTTTAGCTCCATGAAATGCTGTCTCTAGCCTACTGTACCAGCTCACTGCCCATCATCATTCCAAGCACTTCTGCCATACTGTGTAGAAAGCTCTGAGGACAACACATAGATTCCATATAGCTGACAAAGAAATTACATGTTTCTACAGTATCTACCTTGCCCCAAGCATTTCCAATACATATTCCAGATTACTGGCAGGGGGAAGAAATCACTCAAACTCCTGTCAGAGAAGAGAGTAATCAGGCTAGGACCGGAACAAACACAAGGGACAAGGAGTCTGAGAGGAGACCTCATCACTCTCTTCAGCTGCCTCAAGGGAGGTTGGAGTGAGGAGGGAAACAGCCTCTGCTCCTTAGAGGACTGTGATGGGACCAGAGGAAATGGATGGAAGCTGTGCCAGGGGAGGTTTAGACTGGATGTTAGGAAACATTTTTTCACTGAGAATGGAATGCCCTGCCCGGGGCAGTGGTAGAGTCACCATCCCTGGAGGCATCTAAAAGGCATTTGGACCTGGTCCTTTGGGACATGGTTTAGCACCATGGTTTATGGTGTTGGTCAAAGCTTGGACTAGATGATCTTGGAAGTCTCTTCCAACCTAAAATATTCTGTGATTCTGTGTAAGTTCTGGTTACATCACTGTGGGTTATGGCTGGCAGCCGAACCCACAGATTTCATGTTGTTGGAGAAAACTGCGATAGTAGGA
The DNA here is from genome assembly GCF_036169615.1 of Heliangelus exortis. Classification (NCBI taxonomy): domain Eukaryota; kingdom Metazoa; phylum Chordata; class Aves; order Apodiformes; family Trochilidae; genus Heliangelus; species Heliangelus exortis. Next base: position 62,457,974 of record NC_092424.1, read on the forward strand.
TCGAATATACCATTCTATTCTACTGAGTCTGGAAGAAGCCTGACTATCTGTTAAAATTATTAACATGATATACATATTTATGCACAGATCACCTCTGAAATAAAATTTAGTTTTGGGATCTCTACAACTTAGTGGCCAGAAGACAGTCTGAATGGTTTGCTCTTTCCCATGGCAATATGTTACATGGCAATGGACTTTAACACAAATGATTTAACATCATTTAATCATAGAATCATAGAATGGTCTCAGTTAAAGATCATCGAGTTCCAACCCCTCCTGCATGGGCAAGGACACTTTCCACTAGACCAGGTTACTCAAAGCCCCATCCAGTCTGGCCTTGAAAATTTAATTCATTTAGTTTAATTAATTGTCCTTGTGATATCAATCCTTGGAATATCTGAAAAAGTCTTAAATTCATGTGACTCATTCATTTCAGAATTGGGCTGATTTTTTTAATCACTGATTGCACCATTTTGATAGGGACAAAATGCAAGTTGCTTTTTCAGTTGATTCCAAATTGTTTTGGGAGTTTTTAGCCTTGAAAAATATTTCTTACAGAAACTCACACATGTGGAAAACAGAATAAACCTGGGATACCTAAATACAATGCTTGCATGGGGTTTGACCTGCCACAATATATATTTCAGTGTATGTTAATAGAGCTGCATACAACACAGAGATAAAAGTTGACAGGGATAGTAACAATAAGTTTATGGCCTGCACTCAGATCAGTTCACACTAATATAAGGAAAAAAATATTGTATTGCTCATGCAATTAATCTGTTTTTAACATCTGCAACTGTTAGCTTATTGCTCCTTTACTTATGAAAGACAGCCTGCCATAAAGAACTACAGTGATGAGCTTGAATACCTAGCAGTCCAGTTTTGAGAAGGTATAAAAATCAAGGTGACACCAATTTTTTCTTTTTTCCATTAGCAGTCATTCTGGTTTTCCCAATTACTCTTACAATTATTCACTGTGAAGCAGTCACAAAATAGGTTTCATACAGGCAGATTTTATGCATAATTGAGGCTCTGCTTGATCCTACCATGCACTGGGGGATGACTTCTGTAAGAATATACATTGCTATTTTTAGCCTGGTTTCATCAGTTTATGTAATGATGAATTTTCTGAGTGTCCCCAGCTAACCCTGTAACTTTGAATTGATGGTTTAGCTATAACTCTATTTGACAGAAGTATTGAAAATTCCTACAAGTTTTGCAAAAGTAAGAGAGACCAGAGCTTGAAACTTTTATAAGTTCTCCCCTAGTGACTGATTCTGTGTGTGCTTTTCTACTGTCTAGCAGAGCAAGCCAGAAGCTGTTTCCAAAATGCTCTGCAGAAGAGTAAAAGGAACTTGCTCACCAGACATAAGAAGATGATAAAAAGTCGTATTTGTTTCAACTAAAGTGTTTTATTCAGCTCAGAGGACACTGGATGAAACATCTCACCATAACACATCATTCTGAATCCCAGAATCATTTGTGTTTTAACAAAGGTTAAGAGAACAAAAAGCTGACACAGGTCTTGCTGGATCTAATACAGTGTAAGGGGAGGACCAGTGACCAGTGTAAGGTCAAGGAAAACAATACAAGAACTTATAAAATTATTTATAAAAATATTGCTGGTCAATTACTTGCCCATTTTTCTTTAGGGTCTTGGAAATATTTTCTGTAAATAGCAAATTACTAGTCTGCACAGTACTTAGACATGACAATGCAAATTCTCACAGGCTGCCCCCTAGCTCTATTTAAATTAAACTACAAGAAGACAGAGCAAGTCATTGTACAGTTTGGAAGATTATCTTCGAGCTAGGAGTATCAGAACTGCTGTAACATTTGTACTACACCTTTTCAGATTTTCCTTAGGTGATTTGCATAAAAACACTATTATGGTGGAAATAAATATACAGAAATATAAGATACAATAGCATTTCGCCCCATAAAATAATTATAAGCTAACTGTTAAGTAACCAATATGACCATACATGGAAATTAAATATAAAATAGCAAAAGGCCATGCATCATCTTTTCCTTTCCCCTCCTCTTTACCTCCCTGAAACTGGGATGATGTACATTTTAAGTCACGGTAACTTAAAGAAGAAAAGCTGATGTCAAGACTTTCCAGATACACAATTGAGGAATGAGAGGAGTGGTAAACGCACACATTACACATAATTATAAATATCATTTACAGCTTATGTGCAAATCAAAGATTTTCACTGCTATCAAAAAATGTACCCCAAGACTCACCATTATATAAGGGAAACATACTCAACTAATATACTTTACCTCATCATCACATTACTTTTATGTTATTCTTACTCATCTTTACATAGTAAGCCTACTGTCACACATCAATTAACATGCAGAATTAAATTAATACGTAATATATTCATACAGAACAGACAAGTTAATTGCATGCTGCTTCCCATTTAAAGTAATGCTTTGCATTTAAAGTAATAGGTCGGATTTTTCAGGTTCCAAAATTCAGCTTTGCACACCATGCTCTGAAAGCTGGGGTACAGGACCTCTAACGTTGAATGTTACTCACGTGGTTTTACAACGTTCTGTTGCGTTAAGTGAAAAGAAACATCGGCCTCTGACATTCCTCCCCTGGTGCTTTTGGGAAGATCATCCTTCTCCAGCCAGCATCCAAGGGATGCAGGCACAGGCACTGGCTGCTTCTGCGCTGGCAGGAGGCTTAATCGCTGACAGTTTCACTGATGCGTTTCTCTGTCGGATACAGGAAGCCAGAGAAGAGGCATAATCTTTTGTCAGTCCACATGAATTGTGCAGAGAAGAAAGCTATTGCTAAAAATAACCAGACAGCATATGGCTCTCAATGCCATTTTCTTGGTGGTCTGGTAGTCAGTACCTCACAACCTTGGTTCACATAGGGGAAACAATTTCCTATCTGAGTTAAACCTCTCTAGTACATACATTAGAGTTTCACTTCTCTCATGGCTCTAAACCACAATCCTCTCACAGGCCAGCAGAAATTTAGTTTGATATGTTACACATTTTGAAAATAGCTTTCTCACTGTCAAGCATAACAGAGCAAGAATTATTTGTTTTTTCATCTAATAGTTTCATAGGACATGGTCAAACCATGTTTGCCCACCCTGCCATCAGCTATGAGATCAGATAGGGTCAGATACTTTTATGAAATCGCTGGGGGGGAATATTTTGTCTCTCTCAGGCAGATCAGGAATTGGGGAGCTCACCCCTTCTTCTGAAGTGTCACACAACAAAGGCACTCTTAGAACAAACAGTGGCAACAGTCCTTCTACAGCACACACCTTCAACACTGCAAATGCAGCTGATGTGGACTTGCCCTAGTTTTAGGTGTCTCCAGTGCTGCTAAGCATCAGTCATGGAAGCACAGAAAGCAGTACCTCTCTGAAACACACCTGAGAAACACTCAGGGTAGGGAATGCTTTTAACCATGGCTCCAGTGAAACAAACACACTCCGTTAAAGCTAACCCAGTTTCTTCAGTACAGAACCACCTTAGTATTTGGTGGGTGTTCCTTGCAGGTCCTGAGTTGGAGGAAAACAGGTACCACTTTGCCTTGCTCTTCAACAAGGGTCACAGATCACCTGCTGGGACCTGGTGCCCTCTCTCACAGCCACATCCCCCTCTTTGCAGTGGCCTCAGGCTCCCAGTCTGAGCTGTGCTCAGCCTCCATCACTGCACAGCTTTGTCTCCTCAACGTCAGAAGAGCCCTGGTCTTACCAAAGAAACTGCTACAGTTATACATACATTAAATGTATTTCTTGCAGTATGTAAGACACCTGACTGTTTCTAACAGGGCTTGATTGTAACCTCATGTTTTATAAGCTGTCTGCATCATGGTACAGTAAAACTGTGGGCAAAAGAAAGCTCAATCTCAATCAAGATACATGTTTTGTTCAAGCCAAAGGTATGGGATGAAATGAACCATTGGCTGAACAGGGTTTTGGCAAGACAGAAACCAAACACCCAACCTCCCGAGTTTTCCTCCCTGAGAGAATCTATGCTCTTTAAGTTTGCTTTCAGACTCTGAAGCTTTTGAAGAAAAGCTAAGGCATATTTGCAGAATCCACAGGCATGAAGTCTGAAGCTTATATATCTTAGCATGGAAAGGCTTTTTATATATTATGCATTTCAGAGTCAGAATGTTTGAAAACTTGAGAAATTTGCTTGTGCAAAGCAGACCCTCTTGTATTACAGGCACTGCTTAAATGGGAAAAATTACTACTTTGTAGTAGACCTACTTTGCTCATGAAATCAACATACCAGAGTAAAAAGCGCTCCTGCAGATGTCATTTGCATGGATGGCGGAGTTCTCCCTCATCTCATAGAAACCTTACCAAAAAAAGCAACATCTCAGATCCTGTCTATCAGGTAAGAAGGCCCTGGCAGCGCAACCCCAGGGCACTGACAGTTCGGTTTCCCTCTGTGCAGCCCCGGACGGGGGCCCTTGCATCGGCTCCCCCTTGTGGACCAGACACCGAAAACCGAAGCAGCTGTGGTCTTTTGTGTTCCCACAGCCTGCCTGAAGAGCAACGAAGCTGGAACGGAGGAAGTGCCAGCATCACGCACCTTCCTTCCCTCCCGGGAGCCGCGGGCCGCGATGTGAAGCGCAGAGCGCTTGGCTGACGCGCCGGTACAGCAACACCCCTGGCTTGTAAGGAACAGCGTGGGTAGGCAACAAAAACAATGAGGAAAAATCCCTTCGCTTAGCACCACTCCTACCGGGGGCTGCCACCAGCTCCGCACCCCGGTGCCGAGGGAGGTGGGAGACCCGACCCACCCCGGGCGCTCTCTAGAGCCTTCCGCCTGACCACCCGCCCTCTGCCCCGGCCACGCAGCGCTCGCCTCACGCTCTGTGCTTGGAACGCTTTCTGCCTGTCCTGGACCCAGGGCAGAGCCCGAAGCTGTGTTCCGCCCGGACTCCCACCGCCATAACCCCTCCCGCCCATTGCAAGGGCCTCTCACCCGCCTCGCCTGAGGCTCTCCTTCTCCTCCCCACGCTCCTCTCTCCGTGGGGTGGCATAGAACGTCCCTCCATACACACAGCTGCCTCCGGGACTTGGCGCTGCCCGGAAGGGAGAGCAAAGGAGGGAAGCGAACGGAACGAGGATAATGTGGCAGAGGAAGGTCGTGGCGGTAGTTGCCTTTTATTAAGTGAGGTTAGAGATGGGAATACAGATCCCTGGTGGTCTAGTGGTTAGGATTCGGCGCTCTCACCGCCGCGGCCCGGGTTCGATTCCCGGTCAGGGAAATCTACTTTTCTTTTTTCCTTTTTTTTAAAATACCTTCCCTGACATATCTGCTTTCCAGTTCCAGTTCTCCTGGAATTGGAAAACAAACTGGTGCTGCTTTTACGATTCAGGGAGCAGCCGGCCGGCTGCTGTGCAATGCCAAGGAGTCAGTGTGGTTGCCCAACAGCAAGAGATAAGGGGCACTTGTACACTTGGAGGAGTCACGCAGGAAGGAAGGGTGCACTGTGCAATCTCACTGCCCTGTACAGGTATGGGCAGGCAGGGGTAGTCTTCCCAAATGTAGCATCTGTCTGAAAGTCTTCCCTTTAAAAAACTGCCTGTGAATGCCCATCCACAGGGTTTCTAGGACCACAGAGGGCCACTGAGCAACCCTCACCTAGAGGGCCACAGGCAGGATTGTTGGCCAGCACTTAGAAATACCATATTTTCCTTTTTTGTTTTGTTTTGTTTTGTTTTGTTTTTTTGTTTTGTTTTGTTTTGTTTTTCCCCCTGAGCTGATACCTAAGGGTGATCCCACACTTTCTTGCCCACGATGAAGGCTCACCTGGTGTCATCATGAAGCTTTGAGCTTTGTCCAGCCCTTAGCTGTTCTGCTGTGCACACCTCTCTGAACGAGCGCCGTGTCCCTCAGAGAGGGTGGGAAGGGTTTCTCCTCTGCATCTCTGTCCTGGCAGTAGAGGGGCTGCAATTCTCTGTGCTGTGTCCTCACCTGAGGCACGGACTGTCTCTCTCTGAGGTGTATTTGCAAAGACCCTATCATGCAGGGTTGTTTCGTATATGGTTAGGGGAACAAGAGGGATGCCAGTTATTATTCAGAAGGTGGAAAGAAATAAACAGAGAGGACAAAGAGAGTTTTAATACCTCCCTGTCATTAGCATCTGGGTCACTCGTTCCTCCAAGGCAGCCCTCAGCACACCTTTGCAGCTCCTGAAAAAAATGGTACTGGTACCTTGGAAAGTGAGGACAGAGGTGATGAAAATGGGGTAGAGCTAGTAAGATGTAAGCACTGGGACCAAAGAATGTAACCTAAGGAATTATTGCATTTTTGTGGCTGGAGGTTTTTAAGAGCAGGATAGAGAAGCATCTCATTGGGAGGATCAGACTGGGCCCTGGCAATAGCTCCATCAGTCTCCTAAGGCCCTGGAAGTCCTAATTTCATTATTTAACCTTGGACTTTTCCCTATCATTACCAATTCACCTGAGTTACACTGAGATAGCTAAAGTGCATTACCAAGTTGGTAGAAGAAATTGCTGTTTTCTACTTCAGAAAATTATGCATTATTTTAGAAACAGCAAAAGCAAATTTCAGGTGTTAAGTGATCTCCTAGGAAAGGTATAGTTATATTTTTACAGAATAATAGCAAAAGAAGCATTCCCTTAAGTTTTAACTCATTTTTCTGTTGCAGTGTGTTTGCATACTTCTAGCACCATGAATCCAGCTTTAAAGTAATTTGAGAAATTTTTTATGTCCTATGTGAAATTTTAGAAGTGTAAAAGTCACCGTAACAGCTCTTGCACACAAATGCACTTGCATAGTTTCCAGTGTTATGCTGGGAATGGAAGCATAGTAGCCAAAGAGGCTACCTAATGGACTTTTCAATCTACTTTCAGTCTGATGCCAGACCTGAAACTTACCACGGTGCAGAGGACAAATATCAGCCTGCTAAGGAGTAGAGACAATCCCTTGTTGGTGTCCTGACACTTCGTGTCCCACCATGATTAGCAGTGTCTTTGGTTTGAAAAGACTCCAGGATAAGCATATACTTTCAGAGTGAGTTGAATGGTTAGGGCAGTGTGACTCCCTTTTTTCCTGGGTTGGCAGGAAGGAACACGGTATTTGTTTTTCACAGATAGAATAAGCATCTTTCCAAGAGTCTTTTTCTTGTTACTGTTTTAAATAATAAGTAGCTCATGGTGCTGAAATATTGAAGCCCCAGAAAAGGCAGGTGATTTTACAGGGGACAGGGAGTACAATCAAAGACACATTACAGAAGCAATCTGGCACATGCCTGTACGGGCTAGAGCAGAGATATTTCAAACATGTATAAGATCAGCATGGTGGCTATTACTATGAACTATTATTATTGTTACTGTTGCTGCTAATGTTGGTGTTGTTTTAATATTATTATGACAATTGCTATTATTAGTGTATCATTCTCAAATTTGCTTTTAACTGTGATGAGTTCTGATATACTGGATCTCAAGACTATTTACTTTCATTTCTGTTCTCCCTCAAAAGCTTGACCAATTGCTTTCTAGCTGGCAGCAAAGATTGATGGGAGTCCAATGCAGTAGAGATAGGGAAGGTAATGAAAACAAGACCTTGACAACAGATCAGTTCAACCTAGCAGCTGAGTTTCTGGTTAAGACTCTTAACTCTTGCTTTTTATTGTTGAAGAATTTGGGAATGGGAGCTTCCACATCCAAATTTCATCTGGCATTAACTTTTCTTTCTATCTTCTTTTAGTTACAACCCTACATTAATTCCACTTACTAAGTATTTTCAGGTCTTGTACAAAATGTCTTGCCTGGGAGGGAAAACAAAATTTTGCATGAGTCCTATAACCAACGGATGCTTTACAAAATGAAAGCTCCCAGTTTGTTGGTTTTTTTGCTTGTTTGTTTGTTTATTTGGTTTGGATTGGTTTGGCTGGTTTTTGTTTTCCTAAAGGCTTATTTTCTTCTTATTCTCATATTTCACGTCTATCTGGAGGACATACAGTTATGCAGTCGTATTTATTCTGTTCCCAGGACATTTTGGTAACCGCGTATCCCCTTATTTTTTGTCTTATTGTGGACATAAATAACGACAACTGCACGTAGTCCTCTGCAGGGGAAAGAGCCTCTGCTTGTTGACAAAAAATATTGTTGTAACATGCCACCAGGTGGCACCCCAGCCCCATGCCTGCCAGCGCTCACAGAACCGTCCCTGCTCTGAAGGTTTCAGATTTAATTCCGTAAGTTAACATTGTGTCCTTTTAGCTACAATAAACTATAAATTAAGTAAGCCTTTGCCTTTGCTGATAAAGCCAACTTCATGTACAGATGAAGCTGTTATTAAGCCAAATGATACGCCATGTGTTTCTTTGACTCTGAGGCTGTACATGGAAGCTCTACAAGCTGTCTTTGAAACAGCCTTAATGTAACATTTAAAAAAGAGAAGTTGTAAAGGATTATAAGGATTATGACTAATTTTTCCAAGCCTCAGTCTGACTATCTGTGTCATTCATACATTGATGATATGGGCCAATACCGGAGTGATAAAGAACCACATGGCCCCAGACGTGTTCATCCTCACAGCCGCTCCATCAGCAGCACCTCTGCTCTTCACCTGTACATTTTGAACTGAAGATCATGCAGAAAAGCTGCAGCAAGTCAAAGAAGGGAACCCGAAATTCTGCATCCTGGTCAGAATCCCAGGGCATTATCAACTGGCCATAGAGACAAGAAGGGCCTGGCTTCATTCCCTTCTGCACTAGTTTACAAGGCTGATGGACCATGGGAGCAGTCTCTGCTGTGACATTAGAGCTGTTGTCACCATGGCAGTCAAAGGACACAAACAAGACAAAGTGTTTTTTAAACTTCTGGGGTTGGAAGTTAAAAATAATAATTTAAAAAATGCTTTCAGACAAACAGTTCCTTCCCCAGACTATTCTTTCCCCTGTTCCTATTATCTCCCCAAGAGCCCTCCTGTAAAATACTGTTGTCTTAAAATGTGACTATAAATCTCTGTCGTAGGTACAGATTTAATATGGACACCTCTTGGACAGTAAGATAACAAAAAAACCTCCATAACAAAAAACCATAACAACCTAATTTAAAATCCTGCTAGGGCTGTCCCTCCAGAACTACAGTTGGAAAATTTAGTTTGAACCTTTTTTTAGATAAATTATTTTATTAAAAAATTCTTTAAGTGATGGTAATGAAATTCCAATGCAGATTTAATTACCACACACAGATCTAGATAATACTAACCAAGGACCATTTTCCAAAAAGTCCTTTTACAGGACAAATTGCCACATCCTATTAAGAAGTGCTCTGATCACGAAATTATGAAAGCTCTGATGTTTTTAAATGCCTGAACATTTCACTTACACGCTGAAAATCTGCTTTCTGGGCCTCTTTTATTAGTGCCTTGTGGCTACAGTCAATCATTACCTTTTGCTTTTCCATGCTTTGTTTCTCATGTGCTCTTTTGATGAATCACATATTAGTAAACTATACTGACGATGTTATTATACTGTGCCTAATCTTTGTCTTGCTGGCAGGAAAACAGAGCTGGGAGGTACCAGCTTCCCCCAAAGGCAGGAAAATTATAACAGACTATAAACTGATATTACAACACACGCTCTGTCTGATGGTGCTGCCTGCTGCGTGCAACAGAGAATAGCAGAGAACAGCAGTGACCCAGGCCAGGCTGAGGCAACTGATGGAGCGTGTCCACGGCAGGGTGCTATCTCCAGCTCTGCTGCCATGCAGTTATGCACTCAAACTGGCCCCTCATCCTTTGCAAGGGAAGATATTGATATAAATGACAACTCTGTATTCCCTAAGTGGAGTAATTTGCATCGTGTAAACTGCAGTTCTGCTCAAGACATCCAGCAATATAAACAAAAGAAATAGGAATGGTCTTCCCCTCTGCTCAAATAAGAGGCTCCTTGTCTAAATATAACAGGGTGAAACTTTGTAATATAAAATCTTCAGTTTTTTCCTTTTCTACCTTAAGCTGGGTGGAAAGTCTAAGCCTAAGATCTGTTTGGACAGTGGCCTTAGGTCAATCAAAGAACCACAGAACAGACCTTAAAGGTCACCCAGTTCCATGCCATGGGCAGGGACACCTTCCACTAGACCAGGGTGCTCAAAACCCCATCCAACCTGGCCTTGAACATTTCCAGGGATGGGGAAGCCACAACTTCTCTGTGCATCCTGTTCCAGTGTCACACCACTCTCACTCTTCCTTATTAATATCTAATCTAAATCAATGCTCTTCTAGTTCAAAGCCATTCCCCCTTGCTCTGTTGCTACATGCCTTTATGGAAAGTCCCTTCTCAGCTTTCCTGTAGGTTCTTTGGGTACTGTAAGGCTGCTGTAAGGTTTGCCTGGGAGCCCCTGCTTTTCCAGGCTGTAAACTCCAACTCTCAGCTTGTCTTCAACCCAAGGGGAGCATCTTGCTATAGCCTGCTTGGATGGCTTTCATCCCTCCAACCATGCTGCACTCATCTTCCCTTAAGCAAGCAGTATGAAGCTGATTGTGAAGCATACTGTGACTCCTCTGTCTGCTGCAAGGCTCACAGGGTACACTTGTGTGCATGCCAAACCTGGTTCTGAAGTGCTCACTCTAGGGCTTCCTACCACAACCTCCCCAAGTCTGTGTTTGGTGAGGAAGGAGTGATGGGAGCTGCTGGTGGCTCTGACTGTGAATGCAGCCAATATGCAACATCTTGCTGCCATATGCCATGCTGCCACACTTCTTCAGAAACACAGAAGTTTAGAAGAAGTGCCTGTCACCCCTTGCCTGACACCTTTCTTGGTGACTGTACTCCATTGCTGAGCTGCTTGGAGTGGATAAGTCACAACAGAGTGAGATAAACACACCACAGGCAGTGGGAGAGGGCAGCAAGCTGCCTACAGCCAGAGTCCCCTCACCCCAAGCACAGCAGTGATTCCCCCCTGAGAGCTCAGTGCAGCAATACCCAGAAGCAGTGGCCTGTGCTTATTCACTCCCATTGTACTGGTGTACTTCAACGCTTTTGAAAATCAGGTATCTTAAATTTTTTATATCTACTGTCTATTACAGTTTCCTGATTCTGCTTTAAGAGTGAAAAAGAAAGAATGTTTAAAAGTAATACAGAAAATTCTGCTTCTGCTCTAGTCTTATGATTTGAAGAGGATCCCTTCCAAGTCATCCCTTATGCCATCAGAAATTTGCCTCCCTCACTAACACCCAGGCTCCTATCTTCTGTTAACTGGAGTCTGATAGTAAGGGCCAGAGTATCTGGATAGAGGTGCTCACAAGATGAACTTGAGTTTGGAGATAATAATTTTGCTGGAATATGAGGTCTAATTAGACAGGATCAAGGACAAGAAACTAATTAGCACTATTGTCACTTTACATGCGAGAAGCCAGGAAGCAGAGTAATGAGTAGTCGTATTTCTGATGCGTTTAAGCAATCAAAAGGAGCTTAACACAATATTTTTACAGATCAGACAAATGAGAAAGCATCCTATATGAATAGTCCCACTGAAGTGAAATAGTTCCTCTGAGTATGCCTAAAGTCCCTCTGCAGGATCAGTCCTTAAGTGCATATTGTTTCTGAAACAGCAGACTGATTTTGAAAAGCAAAAGCTCCCTTAGCTGCAAAAGTCATGCACATCAATGGTAGCTAAAAAATCTCTAATATGCCCAGCATTTCTTCTCTTAAAGGGTAGTACATGGAAAATAAAGGCCTCTCTCTCTCTATTTTGTCTCCAATTTCAACCACAGGCACAGAAACAAGCCACTGCAAAAGCTGGCCATACAGGCAAGCAGGTTTTCCATATTTATATTGAATTATTATTTCTCTATTGTTTTGTTGGTGGCTACTGCTATTGGGCATCTTTGGGTTTTGACGGTCACATCAAAGGAGCTGCTCTGGCGTGAGAACCGGTCAAAGTGAGCCAGATAATTCATGGATTTATTACTGAGGTTGGTTCCCATGATTGTCAGTGGGCAGCAGCCACTGCTGTGTCGTAATCCTTATTCTCTTGGTAAGGCACATACTGCTTTAAAAAGGTTTAATGATCCAATAGTGATTTACTAATGGGAATCTTTCTTGTGGGTTTATCAGGCCTTGAAGGAGAACAGGGCGGCACATGAAGGTCAGTTTTCAGCAGTATGGAGGAACGTTTTTATTTATTTTGAGATTCCTGTTTGTAGCTTTTTTTTAATCCCCTAGCTGCAGTAAGGAACTGAAAGAACAATGTCGTAGCTGGGCAGGCATCAGACCCATGATAGCAGGGGGAGGGAATGAAGTACACAGGGGTGATGTGTTGCCAGATCATGATTGAAAACCCGAGGTGATTATCAAAAAGCACACACTTCAGCCTTTGAGATTGATGAAATGAAAAGAACACGACAAGAGAGACCAGGACAGCCTGGTGAAACCGCAGTCTTTTCCTGTGGTTGCAACCCACTTGCCTTTCCTTTCTGTTGGTAAAGCAGGGAGGGGGCTGCCCAGTGGGAAAGACTCCCAAAAAGAGGGCAGGGGAGGGAAAGGCAGGGAAGTGGCTGTGCCTACCCAGAGGAAAGAAGATGCTCCTGGCAGCCGAGGAGCCAGGGAGTCCCGCCGCTGCTCCCCTGTGCCACCCTGGTGCCTCTTCAGAAAAACAAACCCAAGAAAACCCAAACAAAATAAACTCCCTTCTCCTCCACCAAAATACACAGAGGGAGAGGGGGTGGGGACAGAAAACAATGTTACTTTTATTTTAAGGCTTGTATATTAAACCCAAGTGTTGTGCTGGGACCCATCATTAAAAACTATTCCAGCTATCCACACACAGCAGACCTCATCCCGTTAATCCCATTACAAAAGTGTACCTTAAATGCATAACATTTTGGTTTAAACTCTCTGAGGGAGAGCCCTTCTCCTAAAGAAAAATAAAGTTTCTTGGCTCTCTGATATAGGTAAAAAACCCAACAACATGGCATTCAAGGTTAAATCAACACTGAGGGGGAAAAAAGTAGGCATTTAAGTAATCATAATTTTGTCTCCTTAGGATTATGGATTGCCTTGAAGTAAATTATTAGATTGTCACCTACTACACAGTAATACAGAATCTTGCATGGGGATATTACAGGTAAAATATTTTTCTTTACATCTTCCAGTTCTATCAGTTTGGATCAGTTTATTGATTCCATAAGAGATCTTGCAGTGTTAAAAAAATATGAAGATGTGAGCAGAGTTAGAAATTTCCCAGCTGTTAGGCAATTGCAGTCACAGTTACATCAAGGTATTTTTTTCATCCTGAAGACTGTGTGGACTGTGTGGAAAGCAAAATTAAGTCAACACCTCAGAAAGACTTTCCTGTAGAGTAAGTACTAGCACTGTTCAGATAAACATAATCTAAAACATTTAGCTATTCTTTTCTTCAATATTGGCAGCTGCAGCTGTAGAAAAGGAGTCTACCTTTCCAAACCATGAAAGTAATTCAACTAGACATATTTCCTTTTATTTGCCATAATCCATTTGCTTCTGCTATTTGAATTTCTAGGGTATGACACTAATTCATGTGTCCCAGCTTTGTACTACCATCACAAGTGCAGAAAAATATCTCCTTAAAAAGAAATTATATTGCCATTATCTTATAATCAGTGCCACTGTTGCAGTCAGAGCATTAAGAAAAATTCTGAATTCAGTGTTGAATGAGCCCACTGCAGGTGTTGATGCTCATAGTTGTATAAGATGGATAGATGATAAAAACACATAATCATTAAATGATTTTGATACTGTTCTGTTGTTTCTGTGGGTGAGAAGGAGGCTGAATCTCTGAAAAAATTAGAACATACGAAAATTTTATTAAGCTTCAAATCCTGTCTCCACAGATGATGAAAACAGAAGACAGGATTCAGTTACATGGCCATATGTATTTAGTGTCACTTAAGTAACCTTGGGTTTTCTAGGCATCTGCAAAGGGGTGGTAAAGGTGACACAGGACACAAGGGGGACCTGCACCTTCCAGGGTAATAGCTGGGACACAGCTTAGGACATGGCAAATATTTGGGCAACTGAATGCTGACTAAGTGATTTGATTTACACAGTAATTGCACTTTACATCTCCCAGGAGCAGTAATTACCATTGGCCAAAAAAAAACCCCAAACTGAAACACTCCCAAATCCGAAATCTCTCTCTTCAGATAACTGTTAGACAAAACACAATTTTAACAATTTTGTTATATTTGTAAATCAGAAAAGGTTTGGCTTACCCTCAAGTTGGGATCCCAGCATTTCTAGCACCTGATCGGTGCCCCTCTGCTTATCCTTTCTGGTTGTGGTGCTGCAGCTATCCCTTTTGAGACCTTTACTCATTCGCTTCCAAAACTCAAGCCCTTGCTATGTAAAATGATGAAGCAGAGGAACAGCATGAATGAAAAGTTAATGCTGAGAAAAATTACATTCAGGTTCAGGCAAAGTAGCCTCACACAAATGAGGCTGGGGGTACGAAGCTTGCAAACAAAGCTATACAAATTTCTTAATATTTTCTTGAAATTGGACAAAACTCCCTGTGTCTATTAGATCCCCCCAGGTCTCCATTTGTGTGATCTCAGGCTATCTGTGCCTATAGAAGCAGATAACTAATAAGACTGGTGACTACAGAGCTAGTAACAGTCCACTTCTCTATTTATTTGTATTTTCTGATGTAGTATCATCTGATGAAAGAACACTTTTGAACTTTTTCTCTTATGAAGAAAAAAAAAAAAATCTCACTTACAATAACCCTAAGAATTTGCCAATATCCATGCCCAAGGCTTCGGTAAATTCCCTTTACATATCTCATGACATCCTGGTTGAAGGATCACATTTCAAAATAGCTGCAAACACACACTTTGGAAGCTCACACTAAGGAGGCAACAGCATGAACTGGCACCTCCTGGCAGTTGTTCGGGCAGATGTAGTCACAGCCAGGATCCAATTATTCTGCTTTGAATCCATACATTCAGCCCTCGGCCACAGTAGCTGTTTTTTCTTCTGGGGCAACACCTAATGCCGGATTTCCTCCACTTGCAATCAGAGCAAAGGGAGGATGGGCAACACTGCCTCTCAGTTGCCTGTCTCCTCTCCAGGGTAATAATCTCTCAGTGCTGTGTGAGGGTGTTAGTCCTGCAGCTACAGCAGCCTGGAGTGCTTTCTATTTGCACTGCTGAGGGCTGAGGTTTTGAGCCTGCTAATGCTGAGTGACAGAACTGGTTTTTAGCTTTTTTCCTCTTTAGAAAAACATTCTAGGAAATTGCATAACTTCCTTTGATCCCCTTGATAACTGGAATTTAAGGTTGCAAACCCACCCATTGCAAAGTTAGCCAAAGCCAACTGCTTGCTGTTGAGCAAGCAGCCTCCTTTGTTTTGTTGTGCTACGTGCTATGATCCAGTCCTAAATAATATGAATTACATTCTTCTTCCTCTAGATCCATTCATCACTAAATGTAGGTAAAGATAAGAGAAAGGCTGAAGCAAGGTTGCCTGCACAGCCACAAGTCATACCTTTTGGACCTGT
The DNA here is from genome assembly GCF_036169615.1 of Heliangelus exortis. Taxonomy (NCBI): domain Eukaryota; kingdom Metazoa; phylum Chordata; class Aves; order Apodiformes; family Trochilidae; genus Heliangelus; species Heliangelus exortis. The sequence continues at coordinate 62,473,492 of NC_092424.1, forward strand.
TATGCCAAGGAAACATCTTTCCCTTGCTCTGTTTTAAGAATTGCATAGATCCCTTCAGTCCTGACCTGTTAGCACAGCTACAACCAAAGCCATCAGAAGTTATTACCCTCAGATGTCTTTCCAATCACATGTGCTTCTTCTCCATTAACTTCTCATTTGGGAAATGTTCATCTGCCATCACAGAGGTAACATAACAGAAGCTCAGGACTGAACAGGCATGAAAGCTGAGCTCCTGCTTGTCCCTTCAAGTGATTCAGGTTGAAAAATAAAACAAACAAAAAATACAAACAAAACCAAACAAACAAGAAAGGAGATTTCAGCAACTCAGCATCCATGAATTTGTCCTGCTGCATGAGACTCAAAATGGGATAAGCCCAAACACACAGGCTGCACAAATACATTCATGGTGCATTATTTCAGGATGCTAAAATAACTATGCTTTCATCTAATCTTTTGGAAATAATTTTTCAAACTTTTTTCTTTGCTTTGCTTTTTCTTTTTAGAATGAGGTAAACTGTTGTATTTTGGACAACAAATGGTAATGTATTGTGGCACATCAACTAGATCAACCCTTAGGTGGAGCCAAGTCAGTGGCTGACCATTTCTAATATAAGATTAACAGGAGACCTCCTACCAGGCTCTTAGAGGGCAGGTTAATTGTTAATAACTTCAAGCTAAATAGGGTTGCAACATGCTCTTTTTCACGTAAATGAAGCCCATTACTTTATGTATTTGCCATCTCACTAGTGTCATCTCTATTCTTGAAATGGATCATACAGACACCTGTATGGTACCTGAATGGTACCTGAACAATCTGCTGCTAAAAATGCCAGTACAGCAGTGCAATATTATGTCCTGAAATAAACAAATAAATTGTCTAATTCCCCATGAACAACACAACTTAAAAAAACAGACGCAGCATGATTTACAGTGCAAGGGTAGAGGGCCTTCTTCCCCCTTTTTGTGCATTTTCACCATGGGAGAGTATACTGTTCAGGCATATCACAATCCTTCCTTGCTTTGGGGCTGGAGACACCTGAGGCAGGTGAGGATGGGTTGTGTGTTTTATGTTTATGAGAGAGGAATGGTGAGGAGCAAGCCACTGAGATGAGGCTGCATTTTGGCAATGGATGAAGTCTCTGGCTGAAGGGTGGCCACCCTATTTCTGTGCCTCAGTCTTCTCTGTTGTTACTTAGGCATAATAATCTTGTAGAGTCTTTTGGACATGTAAGACTTTGTGCTGATCCTTATGGACAGACTTTACATGCCTTCTACAGACAAGCTTTAAAGATCCCAGATGTAGCAATTATAAACCTTGCTTCAGTGAGAACTCATATATTACAAGGCCAGAGTGGGAGGTAAAAACCTCTCTTTCTCAATCCAGATATTTTATTATGTCATTGGCTTAATTTTCTCCCCTTCCAAATACAGGCCCTTAGCGAGGATCTGAAGAAAAGCTGAACCTAGAATTCCCAAGACTTTCAGGGGCTCTCCAGGATGGACAGATTTGTTTGTATCATGGAGCATACTATCAATGCAGAACCAGTTTACAATACTGAAAATCAATGCCACTTTACTATCTGCTTTTTTCTGCCTCTTTCAGAACCCGGTGTATGAGACAGTCTCCCTTGCTGAGAACGGGGAGGAGCAGAGGATGGAGCAGCCGGCAAGCTCGTTATTAGTGGCAGAATCTAACACAAAGTCAGTGAGTTTTCCTCAAGAGTAAACCAAAACTGCAACAAATCATCCACAAAACGCAGTCAAAAAGGACTTCGTTTAATTAGTGATATGTAAAGACTTTTGCATAGAAAAAAGGTTAACAAAGTAATGCATAAAAGACCAACTAGGTACAGTATTTTTAAAACAAATATTTTAAAGTATATTTTGCATAATGTTTAACATTCTCAATGCTTATTGCTTTCTCCACACAGCAGAGAAATCAAGTGCATAATATTACATGCTGTGTTTTATTTTTTTTATTTTTTTTATTTTTTACATAAAATCTCTAGTTCTTGACTGGATGTATTAAAATACTTAGGTTATTTTAAGTCACTGTAATAAAAAATGAAAGCAAACCATTTTATGCAGCACTAGTTGTCTGGGTATTGACAAAATAATTTACTGACATACCCTTTAATACATTCATTTTGGTTTGGAATCAAACCCACATTACAATGTTGGCATGTTAATAGCCAATTTAAAAATTGTCCCTACCGTAACTTCATTCATACCCAGAGTGATCATTCTCCCTGTAGCTGATAGTGAAAAGAAGAGGGATCTTGCACAGAATCAGCTAAAAGTAAATGTCCAAATACAGCTAAATAAGTTAATTTGAACCTTTGCAACACTGAGTCTCTTGTATTGGCATGAATCAACCGTATGCAAGTGTGCACTCTTTAAATAGATGGTTACTTCCAGATGCATGACAAATTCACTGTGCAGATACAAGCTAGCACCAAATTTAAGCCAAAAAAAAGGGTGCCTCAAGGCTCACAGGTAGTGCTGAAATGTTCATTAATCCCAGCACTGATAAGATAATTGCTTTTACCAACGCTATGATAGATGTCACAATTTGGCAAGTCTGTACAAAGAAAGTGAACTAAGGAAGCAAGAACTAGGCCTGCCAAATTAAACATTCTTCCTCGGCAATTTTTTGGCTAAAAAACCCTCTCCCCTTCAAGAGCATGCTCTTCCCTGGAAAGATATTAAAATCCTGAAGTTGAGTACAGGCCTTCCTCTCTCTCCCACACCATTTCCATACCTGTGCAACGTTATTTGTTTTAGCAGAACACACATACATATTTATTATTATTATTATTAATTATTATTATTTTCAAAGTCAGGCACTTATGAAACTCAAAATCTTTTTCTAGCCCGGGGAGACCCGGCTGGTGTGATCCCTCACCTCTCTGCCAAATAAGGATGCATAGCTGGAGAATTACTAGTTCTAGCGTCTACGTATTTTCCAGGAAACCTCTACATGCCAACACGGTCACGCTGTGTCTGAGAGTCATTGCCGCTTCCTCAAGCTGCCTCCAGCGAAACAAACTGTGAAGAAGAAACCATCCTGTGTCCTCTTCCATGCCTGCAACAAGGAGCGGTGTGCCATTCCACAGGGGGCTTGCTGACACCTCTTGCCGTCCGGGCTGAGCAGGGAGGACACGCTGCATCCCGTCCTGTCCCATCCCGTCCCGTCCTGGAAGCTCGAGGGGGGAGCGTGGGGCGTGTGTGTGGGTGCGTGTGTGTGTGTGTGTGTGTGTGTGTGTGTGTGTGTGAACGCGGGGGTGGGTGCGTGTGCTGATGGAGAGGAGGGAGCCGGACGGGGAGGGGAGGGGAGAGGAGGTACCTAAAAGGCTCCAACTTCTGTCCCCCAGGGTCGGTATGGTTTAGTGCCGCCCCCGCTGCCAGGCTGCTGCGGGCTGGCGGTGGCCGAGACGGCCAGCGGAGGGGTGATGGCGGTCGCCGCAGCCACGGCGGCAGCGGCGGCGCTGGGGGGAAGCATAGGGAAGGCGCCGGTGAAGGACAGGGGGAAACTCTGGGCAGCGGCTGTGGCTGCCGCTGCGGCGGCGTGAACGGTGGCGGAGAGGGACAAGAGCGAGGTGGAGAGGGGGGGGACGCAGGGTGCCACGCTGCCCGCCGAGGGAACTCTGAGGGCGGCGTCGGCGTGAGCGAAAGTGGCGGTGAGCAGGGCGGAGCCGTGGGGGGGCACGTCTGAGGAGAGTCTGCACGGGGCGGCCTCCGAGCCGTGGAGTCCGTTCGGCTGGAGCAAAGCGGCCGGGAGGTGGTGAAAGGCGGCTGCCCAGTGGTGAGGGTGCAAGGGGTGGTGGTGGTGGTGGTGATGGGCCATGGAGGAGGTCATGGCGGCGGCTTCCCTCTGAGAGGCGCAGGTGCTGAGGTGAGACACGAGTCTAACACGCAGGGGGTCGGATGTGTCGAGACCTTCCACTGAAGTCAGGTACCGCGCGACTTCTGTCAAGCACTCTCGGAAGCCAATGCTCATGAAATCCATGGCCAGGGAATGAGCGTCAAAATAACCTGCAAGAGGAAGGCAAAAGAGCGTTTGAGTGTGGAGACAGCTTCCCAGCCAACAACAGGTGACGTGGCTGACCGGGTCCTCACTCAGCCTCCAGACCTCCCTTTTACGGGTTAAAATTTGCAAAGGGAGAAGTTTGTTCTCTGATCTGTAAATGATTTCTGTGACCATCCCTGTAATGCAATAGGCCGCTGTTGCTTTTGCAGGCAATGTACAAATGAAAAGAATTAAGTCTCTAATACTTAAAAAGATATACGATGCCTCTCCTGAAATTCCTCAGCAAGCTGCTGCAGTGCTGTATTGACTCTGTGCATGTGTGTGCACCAGGCGTTCATCCACACAAAGAAACAGGGTGGCAATCAGAGAGCTTGCATGTACTGCCCTGTCTTTTCTTCCTCACTCTGGCATTCCTAGTAACGCCCTCCAACTATTTCTCGGCATTGTGAGATAGTTGCTGTGACTGCTGCCGGGGTCCCATCTACTTCACAGAGTCATTAAGACAATATGACATGCTGTGTTATTTAACTACAAACTAAAACCATCTTGTTGTGACTCTGCACACACACAATAAAAAAGCTTTACTGAGAAAACGTTTTATGTAATGCCATTGCTAATTTGGAGATGGAAGACTGACAGTCATATGGCCCATGAGGTATTTCAACAAACAGCAACTGGTGCTCCACAGGCCTGGGACAAAACAGCATTTGAAAAAAAAATAATTGCCATATTAAATGCACATGAAAAGATATTCCCTTTCTAAAAGGGTCTAACATCAAACCTAGTGCTTAAGTTGCAGCTCATCAACTACAAAAACCTATTCCAGTTTTGGGAATTTTCCTGTTTTAGTTTAAAAGTAGTCTCCTGGGGAGAATAATGCCCTATCCACTCCCAGGCCAACATGGTGTTTTTCCTCTTGCTTTCAGTAGAAATTTTTACATATGTGTGACTATGATGTGCACTAATCTATAAAGGAAGAACGTGGCAGCAGTACCTGAATTAGGCCTTCCACTCTACACTAGTATCTCAGTTACTTTCACTTCTATAAACTTTCACACAAAAGTCTTTCTGTCATTGCAGTATAGAATTAACTCAGGCACACTTACAGATGTTGTTGCCCCAAATCCCCTGCCTGCCCTATACCCCGTCTTGCCAAATTGCAACAGTGATTTTGGTGCAGGATGCCTTGCTCATCTGAGGCCCCATGAAACCCAGGAGAAATGCCAGCTCAGCCAGCAGATGAGTGGGCATGAAGGGCCGAGGACTCACATCAGGAAGCACTAACTCCTGGCAGCATTTTCCTGCCAGGTCCACCACGACCAAGCAATCTGTGGAAACACTGCGGTTTGAGTGAGCTCCTGAGAAACAAAAACCAGGCAGGCCAGCAATGGAGAACTAGCAGGGTACCTGCTCGGGTGCCAGCCAGCCTGGCATGGGCACTGCCTCCACGCCAGAGGCTCCAGGACCTCCGGCGGCTTCAGAAGGGCTGATGCGGAGCCAAAGCTGCCTCCCGGCTCTGGCCATGAGTCAGCCAGCCTGGGAGTCCTGAGAGACTGCAGCTCAAGCTAGGGCTTCCCAGCCTCCCTCCATCCAAGACCGGAGGGGGCAAGGGGGATGTGGTTGTCACCAGTTTCCCCTGAGTCTGAGCTGCTGGCTCTGTGACGAGCTGTCCCAAAGCCCCGGTGATCCTGGCTCCCTCTAAGTCTCCTATGGTGGCCGAGACATGAGAGCAGAAGGGAGATGAGAGCTAGGACTCCCAGGCTCCATTATGTTTTTGTTTTGATAGTTGTCTTTTCCAGGTTTCCCCTTTTCTGGCTTACCCCTCCTGAGAGTGACTTAAAAATGTTGTTTCTTGTTTCTTTCCAAAACCCAAGAACATCCTCAGCCACCACACACACACACACACACACACACACACACACACACACCAGCATTCAGTAGCGAATGGGAATTCTCAGTTTTCCTTTAGCTTCCCTGGTAACCTACCTGCTCTGCACCCAGGACACTGGCTAAACAATTTGAGATACATTAACCCATGTGCTGACCCAGGTGCCAGTCAACCAAGCAAGCTAAATGTTTAGTGCAGCTGCAATAAAACAACACCAAGGTCCCAGCGAGCTACTCACTATTGACAAATTACTCGTCCTCTGTGCTTGCTTGCATGGTCAGTAAAAAGCCCTGGCCACAGGCCAAAATAATAATTCAACATGAACAGGAGACCATTGCCCGTACCCCCGGAAACCCAGAGGACCTCAGAGGTGGCAGCCTGCCTGCCTGCCTGCCTGCCTGCCTGGGCAGCTCCAAAAAGCAGAGAAGGGATGGGAGCCATGTCGGGTTTTCTTCCGCCATGCCCACCTCAGGCTGAGCATGCTGAGCAGCAGCTGACTCCACCCTGGGTTTCCTAGCCCCAGGCTTTCACCATCATGGGTGTCCTCCATTTCTGCATGAGGAGAAAGAGGACAAGCTCTCCCCAGCCCTTGGATGCAGGGAACATAAGGGTCTCAGGACCCATTTCTCCCTGCTGCAATAATAGCTTTTGTCCATTGGAAAAATAATGGAACTCATTTTTTGCTGATCCAAAAAAAATTTCTGTCATGGAAGATGAGTTACAAAGTGGGAATAACCACACTTGCAAACAAAACAAACAACTGCTTCAAAAACACCCTAAGAAATTATATTTAAAGCTGTTACTTAGGTTGCAAAGTAAAACATTAAGCAAGCAGGAAAAACACAGGCTTAAACTTTGCCCAGTACTAACATGCAAGCCTCTTTTTCTTAGTTTCTTAACCCATGCAGTGAGATTACTCTTATCACTAGGTCAGAAGGAGAAGATAAAGTTGCAGTATTTGTGAAGCGATGAGGTATTACATTGATGTGCCACCCACTATGGACCACGATGTGGTAGGCAGCTGCAGGTAAAAGCAGGCATCATGGCTCCCCACACCCTGACTCTTCATTCCCCACGGCAGCCACTGTCTCCTGGTCAGCCAGGGCAGGGAGAGGCAGGGCGGCGGTCGCAGACCAAGGAAGCAACCGAAAGACTTGGGACTGCTAACAAAATCCGGCTTGTCCAGCCACAGCCAGAGGCCGAGGCTCTCCTGACACCTCTCTCAGCCTAGCAGCTCCCATCCCAAGTACTTCATCCCTTGCCCTAGTATCTAGGCCACCCGACGTGACCCAGTTACCGAATAATCCCACACAAACTTTTTTGGGGGTGGGGAGGCTGGGGAAGGAGGGTTCCCATAAAATTAGGCCTCTGATGAGCTTCACCTCCTGGTCCTCTCTCTGTCAGTGCAGACACGGGAGGGGTGGGAGCTACCGCAGCTCTGCAGAGGAACGATGTGCGGCGTGAAGAGGGGCTTAGGTTGGGAGAGCCGAGCTCCGTGTCAGGAGGGGAGGATGAAGCAAAGTAACCCCCATTCCCCCCAGCAGCTGAGCCTCGGTCGCCCCACGCACCCAGAGGGACAGACCCCGCGTAAAGCCGGCACGCAGCCGCGCAATTGAAGATGGCACCGTCACGGGCGTGCACGGAGGATCCGAATTCAAATTGCACAAGTGTGATCAATTCTGGCATTTCGTAACTTTCAAGGGTGTAGCTTTAACAACTAAATAACACTTTTTAAAGGACAAATTCAGATATTAAAAATAATTTTTTTTTAATTTTGCACATGTTCCAAGGAATCAAGAGGTATGTCTGTTATATGAAGGACAATAAAATTCCTTTTACCTCTTACAGAACTAGCTACCCATAAATTTTAAGCTTATATAGACTCCTAGCAATAGCCTCTTAATACCTAGAAAATACTTATTGTCAGCTGGGAGTTAATTTTTACAAATAAAAAAATACCAGTCTTCTAAATGCTTTCTTCTAACCATCTGTTGTTAAGCATGCACTGAGTGTAAGCTGAGATCTGTAATCACTGCAAGGTACAGAGAGGAGCAGTAATTTAGCCATGGGCTAAAAACTTTAATCAAAAAATGGACGAGAGAGAACAGCAGCAGCTTCTTTTCTGGCCTTTACCTATATGGCTTAGTGAGTGCATGAAAAATCAGCTGGTTTCTATCGCAACAATTTGAACAATAATCACAGTTGATGAGGCTGTGGGACAGGACGTTGGGCCGTGCTTTCAGGAGGCCAGCAAGTTTTTCACTGCAGGTAAGTTTCCAAATCATGACTACACAGAATACCTCGTGGGTGGCTGATATCATTTGGCCCCAGCCCCGGGACTGTCAGCTTGCACAAGCAAGGTATGCTCACCTCCCGCAGCCGCCTGATCTAGTGGGTCAGCCAGTGCAGCCCCTGCGTCACGCCAGCACCCATTACCAGGGAGCTACCCGGGACCTCTGACACACACGTATGGGATATAAACGTGACTGCAGAGAGAGCTGCTAGCTGTCTGCCTGCCTGTCTGCTTCACAGACACCTGGAGCTGCACAGAGCAAGGCTGGGGTTTCTTCTGCTGAGTGAGATGGTCTAACCTGGCATTTAAAAGTTTTTCCAGAACAAAGGAAATACATGAACAATAAAGAAAGTTCCTCTCCCTACACTTCCTTCGGTATTGCTGTTGGATAATGAGGTTTAGCATCAGTTTTGTGCTACACAATTGATGCCACAAACCTCCTGTTTATGTTTGGTGTTTGTGTATTTGTTTTGTCTCCCTGTGCAGATTTCAGTGCTCTTTGGAAACCCCAAACAAATCTCTGACTGGGCTGCCTGTGAATGAAGCCTTTACTCCCACAGTGTTATGAAAGCAAACACAAGCCCAGGGTCAAGTGCTTCTTTTGTCCCAGTAGTTCTTTCCCACGAGTTCAATCCTGCCATTAGCATTGATTTCCACTCCTTTAATCTGGAAACGCCTATCACAGCTCCTCAAAACACTTTTTTTTTTTTTTTCTAAAATTTCCCCAAATATTAAAAAAGAAGCCATGAGCTCCTTACCTTTACCTCCCGTCGCCTGCAGCATCTTCAGATGATCCACTGTCATTTGCAGTATTTCTGCTTTTTCTAATTTGGCAGATCCCTTTGAGATAAGAGACTCATATACATAAAGGCTTACAAGTACTAGAAACTTTAATTTTATATACTTTCCACTGAGCTCAGCCTTATGGTTTCAATTTCCCCTATCATTAGGGCATTCTCAGCTTACTCCTTTTGTGAGCATCTGTCTCCCAGACTTGGTCTAAGAACTAATGCCATCTCCTCTCCAGTGATACAAGCAGCGGCAGCAGCACAATTTTGCTTTATGAAGGCCATAGCCCTGTGTAACACTGTCCTTAAAGATAGCGTAAAGGTAACATCATCTTCTTCATGAAATGAGAGAAATACATTACTTCTTTGGACACTCTCTTTTTAACCAGTAACACAAATGAAGAGCTGGCAGGACAGGTCTGCACGGTGATGAAGACCCTGCTGCAATCTTTTTTTTCTGCTGCTATTACCAGTAGGTGTCCCTGTGGACACACACCCAGAAGTATCTCTCTCTCTTAATCGCCTATTAATTTTTCACATTTTTTGGCTGCTGAATATTCTATTCTAATTCTGCACTTAAAAAACAACGTCATAGGCCACTGTATTTTAAGTTAGAGAGAGGCCTAGTTTGCAGGGACATGAAGTTAAACACTGTGAAACAGAAAGAGTAACTTCTCTGTCTCTTCTCTTCTTGAGAGTGGCTCACAGAGCTACAATAGATAATAGAGAAGTATAAAATACAACTTGAAAGGTAGCATTAAAATATTAATCTACTAAAAAAAGCTATTTTGTGTGGTAGCATTCCCCTGAATATCTGGAGCACGCCCAGATGACTGAGTTGACCCTGCAAATGTTATTCCAGTGCAAGAGATCATGCCTTGGCACCAGTTAAAATCAGGGCTGCACAAGCTACAAGCCATCAGCAGATCGCTTCCTGCAAGCCAAATTTTTCTCCTAGTTATCATCCAGGCCACATCACTGCTCTTGGCCTCCTTGCAGCCTCAGCCAGCTTCACCCCGGGTGCACGCCTGCAATTGAGGTGAGGCTCAGAGCCTCCTCCGCAGCCCCGCTTCCCTGGCGCTAATCCCTGCGAGGGACTCTGGAGAGCAGAGCTGTGATGTGGGGAGCCAGGCGGAAGCGAAACTAAACCTCCAGCTTGGAAACCTCAGTGAGTTGAATGTCAAAGAGCTGGAAGAGGGCTGATGACTTTGTCCTTGGCGTACTGCAGAAAAATGGTGGGGCTTTCTGAACAAAATGCAGCGTGCACTCGTTTTTACGCCAAGGTATTTTTTTTCAGTCTGCTTATTACTTTCAGCTCTTCCCTCGTGCAAAGGTTGGTGCACGTGCAAATTTTTGGTCAGAATTCCCCATTATGCACGTGACTACATCCTGTACTTTTCTCGGATTTCATCTTTTCCATAGACACAGTACAGGCCGTCTCAGTGAGAGTGACTAATAGCTAAAAACTGCATGGCGCTGGGTAATTTCCAAAGGCTCTGTAGGACTTGTTTTATAATGTTTGTGGTTTTCAAGAAGTAAACAATAAAATGGGACAAACAACTGTTGTCTCTTGCCCCTGTTTATCTAGCTGGAAATACCCATCACTTTGTTTTGCCAGAACACACGGAAAGGCACAGTTACCACTACTAGTTCTTAAAAGTGCATTGCACATGATGCAAGTGATGCTGTCACCACAATTACTACATTTAAGATTTCTTTTTAGCTTTTGTTCAGACCAGGGATGTAACAGGCCTAATACGATGCAGTGCTTGCCATGCAGTCAAAGCTAACATTCAGCATCTCTAAATCCTGCTCTGGAATTTTACTTTCTTTTTTTTATTTAACTACTACATGGAAGTCAGGTTCTTTATTCTCAGTTGATTCCTTTTCACTGAAACAGAGTGTCAGTTGCATATATCCATGCCTCCAGTAAAACAAGAAAAAAGCTAAATATTGAATCAAAGCCCAAAAAATAAAATTCAAGTTAATAAATATTTTAATTTAAATGACATAAACAAAATGCCCTTTTACAGGACAGATTGTATTCTAAGACTTTGATCTGTATTTTCATGACCAAAGAGCTGAACCCAAATTAGCTGGATCCTTCCAAGACTTCCAATTGAATACTTTCTCTCTGAAAGTCTCTGAATATATCAGTGACTTTACTAGCTCACATGACATAGGCCAATTCCCTCACCTAATGCCCAAGCTCTAAAAAGTGATTTTAAAATGTGAAGAATCCAGGGTGACTATTCCCTTTTCAGGAAACTGAACTGATTAGTTTGCAATTGAAATTTCGGATTAAGAAATAAAGTTTTCTTAAAGTATGGGTGAGGAAGATTATATTTAAAGATCTAGACAGAAGGCTAACTGACATACAGGTTTGGAAGAGTTGTGTTGCGTTTGGGTTTTTTTAAAAATACGAAGTAAAGTGCTTTTTTAAAAAAACCACCACTGGAATTCATCGAAAGAACAGAGGCAACATGAACACAGTTACCCTTAAGGGAAAAACAAGCCAAAGAATGGAAATGTTTTTCAGCCTTATACTGAATTATGTTTCTAATAGTTTCGCCACAAGAAAGCATTTTATTGAAATGCCTGTTTTGTGCCAGATCAGGACACATACAATATTATTTTAATGAGTTTTACAAGAGAACTAACATTGCCAGATGAGATATAGAATTTAAAAAAAAAAAAAAAAAAAAAAAAAAGGCTTACTTGTTTTTCAAAAGCAGTTGGCACAAGCCGCCTCAGCTCTGATAAACTGTTATTTATACGATCACGGCGCCTTTTCTCTATAATCTATTCCCAAAGAAACAAAACACATTAAGTTTATAAAAGAAGTTGAAGGGCAAAATCAGAGCACACACAGAACTTGTCACACAGGAAAAGAATTAAACACAACATACCCCTCTTCTTTTCTTTCTCGCCATAATCTGAGATGTTGTTGTTGGGGAATTTGATCGAATGACAGAGCTATTACTTTGCCTGTGAAACAATAAAAGTATGTCAGGTGTTGCACAACTTGACATTGCTCTTTCAAGACACCTTAGGTCATGATATTACATCTGCATAGTGCCTCTCACGCCATTTTCGGTGCTTAGAAGATGTGCCTTGCACTGCACAGTATTTTCAGAGAGAGATATACTTATTTTTTATTGCCCCAGCATGTACGTTGAATTGACAGAACACTCTCTTGGAGATACAGATACTTTCTGAAGACAGTTCATTGCCTAGCTCCACTGATTTAATTTTCATTATATATAAAGCCCTGCCCCCCAAATACAGGCTGAAGAACTGAGGTGAAAAACACATGAACCACCACTATACGCTATCAGCAGTGGCAAGTACATGTATGAGTTCCCCAGCCTCTACCTGGCCCACTATGACATTCTTGCCCACTGCTACTTGAGTAAATACATGCCCAAGTACAAAGCTGTTGCTTAGCACACGTCTGTCATGTTGTCCTGCATCAGGAACAGAATCCAAAATCCATTTCTAAAACTCCACTACACACAAAAAGGCTTTTATTTCATCAGCAGCGAGGGGGAAAAAAAAATCTAGTAGCTTTTGATACTCATTTAGCCACTGGCACAGATGAGAAGATGCTTCTGTGTATGTGCTTCCAAACTGGCAGGACCTTCTCTGAAGCCCAGCGCGGCGCCGTCGGAGTCCCCAGTCCGGCCCTGCCCAGGCACACAGTACAGCCCCACCTCCGGCTGCCACACGGGGTCTGCTGAAGTTACCATCCAGCTACTGAGCATCCCTGCTTACTTTCTACAACTCCGTTCCCACTGGGTCGGATTCCCTTAGCCTGTTCGGCCTGCTCAGGAGCTATCTGGGGAAAGATCTGGCAAATTAAGCTGAGCTAATGGACTGCAGCCTGGTGGCTCGTAAGCTACTTCAGTGCCCCGCATAATTTCAAGGTTCGGGCAGCTCGAACTCAGGGTAAATTCTCGAGGGTATCAACAAGTGGCTAGTAGTCGTAGAGTAAGATAAAACTGCACCCCGCTTCGCATTTGTGGGACCGCCCTCCAGCCCGACTGGGCGGCTGGGTTTTCCTCTGGCTCTGACCCATCCCGGGACGCATCCCGACCCCACCTCCGCCCGCGGAGACCGCGGCAAAGGGGGGCGGGTGTGCTCCACTTACCCTGAGTAGTTGTTTTCACTCCCCACGTCTATAGTCTCGTCCATGTCGCTGTCTGAGGTAGTTTCCTCGCAAGGTCGCTTCATCGTGGGCACAGGACTCGGCGCAGCTTATAGCCGGGATGGGGACAGAGATAAATAAATCCGGGAGACGGGGTGGGGGGGAGGGAAGCTCCGGTTCGGCTCGCCTGGGCTCCACTCCGCACCGCCAGCACAGCAAACCCCCTCTGAGGCGCTTTCCCACGCCACGGCACAGCCTCAAGCCCGACGGCCCGCCCCCGGCAAGGCCCGCCCCGACAGGGGTGACGGGGAGGGGGGCCGCCCACCGCGGGGCGCGGAGTGGCGCGGAGGAGCGGGCGACAGCGCTGCGGGAGACCCGACTGCTTCGCCCCCCGGCAGGCGGGAAGTGGAGCGGGGCAGATGACCTTAGCACTGGGCTGGGAAAGGCGGGGAGAGGGATTCCGGGGCAGCCCTGTGTCTCGCCCTTCGGGGGGAAAAGAACTGGGATCTGGCTCGCAACCCTCCTGTGTCAGCGGACGGGGGGCGGTGCTGCTGTCTCACCCGGCATCTGAGGGGGCTTTGCTGTACCCGGCCCGAAAGCCCCCAGCCGGATCAGCCCCCCATCTTATCCCGCAAAGGCCTCCAGAGGTACAGGGCAGCCCTGGCAGCCGCTCCTGAGTTGCGGTGGAGTGTCGTGTAAGGGCACATGAGCGTGGTTTTGGGGGGTGTGTAATCCCGAGAAAGAGATAAATCCCATGAAAGGCATAAATCCTGGCTCGTCCAGGAGAGCGGCCCCGTCCGTCCCATCCTGCAGAGCTCCCACGGGCGCGCCGAGGGGCTGCCGGCGCTTGCAGGACAGGAGCCAAGCACAGCGATAATCCCGGCTGTAAAGCACTTGGAGGAAGCTTAGCGGCTCGGTTACTGGCGGATCTGTAACAGACGGGTTTTATTTTACTTTTGTTTGGGATTCCCCACCCCCTACCCCCTTTGTTTGTTTTGTGTTTTCTAATTCCAGATTCCTGACAATATACTTTCCGGGTGGTATGTACCGTTTCTCCGGTATGTTCTCCGCAGAAATTTAATCTTTCGCCTTTGGCCACTATCCCCCTCTGTCAGTCCCTGCTCCCTCCCCTTTGCCACCTTCCCGAGGACACTTTTCCCCCGCCTCTGTTGCCGGGATTCTTACCGACAGAGGCAGGGGGGCTGTCAGCTCGCTGCGGTGCCTTCATCCCCTCTGGTCACCGCCGTGTTATCGCGACTCTCAGAGGACACTCGGAACCACGGCTCCCTCACAGGAGCCCGGAAGATTTGCGGACAGGCGCGGGGGTGAGGGGGCTGCCCGGGGCTGCATCTGCCTGGCTTGGGCTCCGAGGAGGGCAGCGGCAGCACCTGTCGGTGAGCGACATGGGGAAGCAATCGCCGGGATCACTGTAATCGAAGAAATGACGAGGAGTCTCCCCGTCGGTGTAGCGTGGCCCCCAGCGACTCTCACCCTGGCAGCGGGGCCGCCCGTGCTCTCTCCTCTACGGGTTTCCAGGAGGAGACAACATGATGCTGCGCCGGCCTGAGGGAGGGAGGGAGGGAAAAAGGAGATGGAAGGGGCCATGGGTCCGGCTTTTCCTTTCGGGGCACGCTGCGAGCTCGGCAGGAGCAGGCACCTTCCTGGGGCGGCTCCGCTCGGCAGCACCGGAGCCGCTTTTGGCCGCGGGGGAAGTTTGCCGTATATTTAGCGGCTGATAGTGCCAATGATTTAGTTTTCCACTCGGTTAAATCCCTCTGAATGTACAGGTGGTTTGGTTCGTTTGCGTGTGTGCAGTCGAGAAAGGACCGCGCGGCAAAATGGAAATCGGCGCCAGATCTTTTTTTTTTTTTTTTTTTTCTTCCCGCTAATACCCTCCATCTATGCAATTATATTTGGTGGCATGTCGGGTGTTTGCTCTTTCATGTGGATGTTGCTACTATGTAAAGGAACAGCGGGATTTCATGCCTCGTTGCCCTACCGGGACATCCTTTTCATGCCCATGTTTGCAGAGTTACTTAAAGTTCAGCGGCTGCTCAAGGCGCAACAGAAGCGAGCGCCCGCGGGAAAGGCAAAGGCAGCTCCCGAGGATTTGGGACGCATTCCCCACAATGGCCCCTTTGACGGGTCAGAAAAAAACAAAACAAAACAAATCAAAACAAAACAAAACAAAAAATCCCACAACTTCCTCCCCCCACCCCCCAAAAAAACCCCAAAACCCAAAAAACAAAACAACCCCCTCCCCCCCCCCCCCAAAAAAAAAACCCAAACCCCACAAAACCCCCAAACCCTAAACCCCAAATAGTAAAGGGAACTTTAGGAAGAAGTGGAAGAGCAGGAGCAGCTTGTGGAACATAACTTCAAGTCGAAGAACAAGGGCTTTAGAAATCGTGGAGTAGATGCAGCAGTTTTACTGCTCGGAGTAAGGTTTACTAGGTATAAACAAACAAACTTCCCTTCGGTGTCTTTGTCGTAAGGACACAGGGGCACCTGAGAAGGCCTTGTTCACTCCCGCCGTCACCCGGGACCCACGGGACGGGAGAGGCCGGAAATCTCCTTTCAGAGTGGGGCGAGATTTGGTAGGCTTAAGTTAAAAGTCCCTGTCACCTCTCCTGGGCTGCAACTGCTCTAGATGAGCCTGCAAACGCTTCCGAAAAGTAGCAACAGACTGGTGTACGGGTTTTTGAGTTCCCTCTAATATTTTTTAATCACCCTACAATATTTATGTGTTTCCGAGCTGTCTCGGGGTTTTGCACAGAAAGCTTTAATGTCACACGTCGGAGCCGCTGGATTTGTAATTTCTCCCACTCTGGAAATAGTTCCTGCTGCCTTACCATATTTTTTTTCCCCTGGGGCACAAGCTTCCCGTGCTTTTCTCCTGCAGAAACCTGATCTATCCTATGTTTACCTTCTCGAGTAGAGCTTATGTCAGCGTTGTTTGTCGTGGATCCGGATACGAAATCCTCCTGGCAGCTTTGCTAAAGTCCCTCCTCCGGGAAGCTCCTAGTGTTAGCAGGCAATTACTGGTTGCAGGAAAATTACAGATTAATTTTTTTTTTTTTTTTTTTTTTTTTTTTTTTTTTTTTTTTTTTTTTTTTTTTTTTTTTTTCCCCGGGTCTACCTGCTCCTTGGGAGAGGAATTGCTGGCTTTCCATGGAAGGCAGGCCCTTACTGGGCGCCTCGCCAGCACCCCCGCCAGGTCCACGGCTCGGCGGCGGCTGCAGGTGCACTGCGGGGGCTTCATGGGGGCTCCACGGCCTCCGAGGGAAGGGCCAGCACTGCGACCCCCGGGACGGGCAGGGGCTGCAGCGGGTCCTCCGCGCCCGGGGAGCCGCCGAAGAGAGGCGAAGCCTGTTATTTTAAGTAAAAATATGTCTTACTACTTGCGTGTCTCTTTCTCCAGTGGTGCCTTAAAGCGTGGCTCCCCGGAGCGTTTGCTTCAGAGGGATGTCCCGCCTTGCTTAGCAGCAAGCAGCGCAGACAGGCACTCATTTGAAGCCCGGAGAAATCATTCTTTCTACGTTCCCCTTAAAGGGAAAAAGCCGCACCGACTCGCCGCACCCTGCCGGCGCTCCCTGCCTCCCGCGTGGAAGTCGGGCAGCCCCCGCCCTCCACCACCGCCGGCAGGGAGAGAGCCGGGCGGAGACCCTCGTTCCCCGCAGCCCCCCGAACAGTATTTTCCATGGGAGAGGCAGCCCGGTCCGGCGGGCAGCGGCTCGGCGGGAGGCTCCTCGGCCCGGAGACACCCTGTCCCGCCGGCGTGGCCGGCCAGGGGGCTGTGGGAGGAGGGCAGGCAGCTCCCTCGCCTTCCCTCCCTTCGGCTTGGGGTTTGGTTTGTGTTTTTCCCTCTTGAAAAACGCGGTGCGAATAAAAACTCGGTGTGGCTGCGGGGCCTGGAGGCGGCGGTGGGACGCGGCGCCGTGGGTCACACAGGGCCAAACCGGGGCGAGCGGCGCCGGTGGCTCCCCGGGGCTCGGTGGGGCCGGTGCCCCCTCGCGAGTGGAGGTGCCCTGGGGGCTTTCCGAGAACTGGCTGGTAGAATAAGGAAAGCAGGACATTGCTCATGACATCCATACAGCCGGATCCCATAGGGAAGCGAAGCTAGTCTGTGTGTCCCCCTCTGCCCAACTTCCATCCCCGAAAATAAATCTGCATTTCCGCAGAATTTTAGGATTGCCCCTTTTATGTATCTGTGAGACATTTAGGATTAAATAGTTAGGAGTTTTAAAGACCTTTTAAAAATGAGAGTGGCGAAGGAGATGAAGTTTTACTCAGCAACTCTTTTCAAGGGGACTCAAGATTTTGTCCTGAGTTTCTTTACTGAAGGCACTCAAACTTCTAGAGCTGTTTTTTACACCTTACCCTCTTCTTTTTAAATAAACGTCTGCATCCTATTTCCTTCACCCAGTAATCATCCTTTTAAGGATAACTGGCTTATTACTTCTGAGTTACTTTATCCTATTAAGATTCTTTAAGAACAGCAGAGACAATCTGCATTGATGGGTTATGTACAGACAATGCCACTGTATTTCTATTTATTTATTGATGGACTCTTTAACTTCCAGTAAAAGATGAAAACAGAAAGGTTCGTCTTGACTTTATTTTTTTTTCCCTCCCCGTTGTTTTGTTTTCCTTTGATGCAATTGTAATTAAAAGGTTAAGATGATTTCTGGTTAAATTCATACCAAGGTGGGATGACAAAAAGCTGAAGGAAGTAATATAAAGAAAAGGTGGTAAGACCTTTAAACACGTGGCTTTACCCAGATAGTGGCTGCTAAAGGGTGGAAGTGAATACACCACATTCCATGCATTTTTTGCATCGTGGAGGAGTATTTGGCTATCAGCTGGGCTGTAGGACTCGTGCAAATGGGCCAAAGTAGGGCCTGATCCATAGGTGGCTGCTGCAGTACCACAATTACAGTGTAGATACTGATAGAATTGTGCTGCCCTGAGGGGGATCTGATTGCACCAGATCCCTGCAGATTACTTCAGTTTTGGGAAATCTAAAAATTTTCAGTCTTTCTGTAAGAAACTAGATTTTCAACATAAATACAGTCTTTCTAAAAAAGTTGGAAGGAAGGAAGATGTAGTAAGCATTTATAGACCTTTCTCAGAGGCATTTTTAATGTTTATTGTAGAATTACACCTCCACAAAATTGATCTTGGTGAAGCAGTGAAACTGACTGCAGTGTTTTATTGCTGTCCATGAAAACGTGGCTCTGCAGCCCCTGTGATGTGTCACACTACTTCCCTGCTTTTGGTGCCTACAGAGGTCAATGACTGCAGAGTCCTGGGTCGAGTGCTTCCTCCTGGCCCCTGGTCAACAGGTGCTGCATGTATTTTCAGTCCTCCCATTAAATGCATGAAATGCTCTCCCTGAGAGCTGTCAGTACTTTGTAGGTGACAGGGAAAGACAGGAATATCTCCTCTGGCCCCCACAGCATCAAGGACACAGAGCTATGCCCTCTGGTGATAGTGAGGATGGTTGATCAGCAGCCCAAGGAAGGGCTACTGGAAACAGCAAACCCTGCAGCTGAAGAGCCTCATCTTGAGCTCATTGCATCTTGGCACACTTCCTGTGTGAGATCAGGCACCCAGGACAATTAATTAAATTAACAGGTGTAAATTAAAAGTGCTTGTGAACTGCATTGGACCTCAATTTCATGCTCTTGTTCACAATAGGTCTGGCTGCAATTTGATTTAAATTAATTCACTTTCAGAATAAAATAACACTGAATAGAATAAAAGCCGCTTTAGTTTTGAATGGGTGTCTACAAAGAATTGTTTGTGGTTTAACTAATCCATTAAAAAAATTAACTATTAATTTTCCTGGGCATTTCCATCTAGCCTAGGTTGCTTTCTTTCCCTGTTTTAGTCCTCTGTCAGTAAAACAAAAATAGCAATTGCTTGCTAACATTTTTGAGCTGCTCAAAGGCTCTTGGTAACTGCAGCATTTTGCCTGATGCTCATTGTATGTGGTCTGCAAAAGCCAGGTCTTGATTTTCTACACATGTGCAAAAATCTTGCTGGGTAATATTTTATGAGGGCTGTAGCCAGCTGTATATGACCGCAGGAGACATGCAGCAGTGGAGAAGTGGGGCCTTGTTGTGCACTTTAAACTGAACATCTCTGTGGCTCTGGCTCTGTTTTCTTGTTTTGTTTTGGTTTTATTTTTTTTTTTCAAAGATAGAGGCCGAGCTTGGTTTAAAAACTCTAACTTTAGTCATCTTAATGAATGGCTTCAATGGTGTTCACGGGAACTAGGGCACTTTCTTTATTAATGGAAATCAGGCCACTCAATTACCTCACAAAAGTACAGAGGACCTAGTCTCATGGTTTTCTGTACCACACAAATTATGAACTTTGTTGTCCAGGTAGGTCTATTAAAATCCATCAAACTGTAGCAAGAATATGATTATCCTATTACAGTGGAAATAGGGAACTTGTTAAAGTGGGCACATACGCACAGATTTTTTTTTTTTAAGCTAATTTTAGTTTAAATAAATTTTCACAGTGGTGAAGCATGGTTTGACTAATTCATGTCTCTAGTAACTGTGGCAGAGCTAAGTACACAAATACTGTGTCAAAACTGGGGACCTTCTTGATTTTTTTTTTATCAAAAATTGGTGGGTTTTGGACTAAAGGTATTCTTTCTTTCTTAGTTCCCTCTTCCTAGTCAGATTTCTTTAGCATTTTCCTTTCTGTTTTGAATGTTTTCACTCCAAATGTGACTTATTTTGTTTGCCAAAAGCTGGAGAATTGTCATTATTTGAGTTTTGTTGGTGGCTGTTCTTTCAAAAATGAGAACCAAAATGCTTTCCAGAAAGTTAGGAAGGAACTGATTTTCAAGGAGTGCTAAGAAAGAGCAGTGGCATTAGCTGTGTTTTCTTTATGAGAGAAAATAGTGTATCAGCTTCGGGCCTCAAACCTAGCTTTTAATAATAAAGCACATCACCTAGTGCTCTAAAAATACTCCTGTATATAGACTATGAATATAATAAAAATAAACAAAAACCTGTGTTGACCGAATATAAATTTTACTTCAATAATGAAAGTGAAGAGCTCTCTGTAAGAGCTGGGCCTAATTCCAATTTTCTTCTCCCTTATAAAACAAAAGGATACTGTCAAGGTACTTTTGGTTTATGGTGATAAACATTTTTGTTTCCTTCAAAATATTATATTACTTTGGTAATACTTTAACAACTTTTTGATTTATTTTATTCTGTTTATCCTTTTTGTTTATACAGAATTAAAAATAAATATATCACATTACAGGAAAAAAGATAAGACTTTCTCTTCAAGAGGAAAGCTAGGAAGCTCCGATGACATGTCAGACTAATTGTCAGGGACTTTAAAAGCATTCACTGTTCTTTGTGGTGCAAGAGATGAAAAAAATCTGTGCAGATGAAGGCATTCTAAAATGCTAAATGCTTTATTTACTTGGTAAGTTGTTTTCTTGTGTTTTATTTTTTATGGCAGTTGTTAACAAAGAACATTTACAATTACTGTGAGAGAGCACTTTGCTTTTGGTGCTTGCTAGTTCTGGCTGGGTGTTGGTGCTTACCTTTGCAAGAAGCAGAAGTTCAATTTTTGGACCTTTGCTGTTCCCATTTTGAGCTCTGTTGCAGGACCCAAGACACTTTCTTAGGCCTGTGACCCTCCTGGCACTGCAGCAAACAGACACTGCCACTGCTGAAACACCATGAGCTCCATGGGTGTCTTTCTCCTGCTGTTAAGGATGAAACAGATACTTAATTCACTTTTCTCCCCTTCAGCCCCCACCTTAGTTGCTGTTGCATTGTTTTTCACCATGCAATGCTTTTTTAACTGAAGATTTTAGCTTCCTTTTCTGAGCCAAATCTCATGACTCTGAAGCCCATTGCTCCTACTTGGAAAGCTGCCTTTCCTCTGTAAGCCCTGCTCCATAGCTTCTTTCCCTGATTCAGATAGTGCCTTTTTTTTTTCCACTTCTCTTCCTGTTCTCCAGCTTTTGCTCCCTTCCTTTTCTCACCTCTATCTCTGGGAACAGCCTGAGGATATCTTAGGGACTGCAGCTCACAGAGCTTGATTTCTGGCAGTAACTTCTTCCCCGTAACCTGCCCAGGCTTTTGGGTTGCATCTTTTCCTGATAAGCTCTCCCTCTTCCTGCATCCCTCTCCCATCTTTGGCATTTAGGCAGCCACTGCTGAACTCCCTTCCTGAAGCTCTCATCTCCCCTGCTTCCTCAAACATGGCCAAGGGCATCAGCACGTCTTAGTCTTTGTGAGAAAGGCTTATAATGCTGGTGCCTTCTCTGCCCTCTTGGTTGCCTAGATGTGAAGGCTCTTTCCAAGTCCAACTACCAGGTCTTCCTACAAATGCAGAGAATAATCTGACTTCTCTGCTAGGTAGACTAAACATTGTTCAAGCTATTGCCTGGCTCCCCAAACACATCTCCTCTCTGCTTTGAGACCGCTAGAAAATCTGTCACTCCTTCTGCCTCCCTCATTCTTAGCCTGCCTGAAATAGCCTTCACCATCTTGGCCCCTCCTCAGCCCTCCCTCTCCCCTCACTTTTTTCTTACCATATTCTCTCCTTCCTTCTTCCACTGTTTTTGTCAAACCAGGCCTGTCTGCTTTCTCAATCCCTGTGCATGTGAAGAGTCTCCAGATCACTCTGGTGGACTTTCCATACACATTCATGATTGCTTGTGGTTTCCGGGGCTCCCCAACATGAGGGCTGTGACAGTCATCTATATTGTCTGCTCAGACTCCTCATACTGGTTTTCCAGGCTCAGAAGGTGCTCCCTAGAACAGACCAGCTGAAATATTTCCTGGGATCTACTACAGCAGCATTGCTAGTATACCTCCTGTATTACCTTTATTTATTCCTGGGCCTAAGTGTAGGTGCTGTAAAACCTCTGTGCCCCCACAGCTAATAGGTATGTCTGTGTCCCTAAGTAGCCAGAATTTTCCCCTCAGACATGAAGCTCCTGCTGACTGGGAGCCCCACATTGAGATATTCTGCTGTGCATGTTTTTCAGTATGAGAGGCATGTCAGAGGAGTGACACTTGAACTCCATCACTCATTCACCTCCATGGACAGTTTAGGTTTCTGCAATCAGAGGGTATTTTTCATCCCTGATAGGGGAATTCCAAACTGGAGCAGCAGCCCTCTGGCTCTGTCAGGGAGAAAGGAGGCGAGAGGGATGAGCTCCAGAAACCTCCCTGCTTCTGCCCTTCCTCAGCTGCCAGTGGGAAGGGGATCCAGGTGGGAATGTGGGGCTGAGGAGACCAAAGGAAGGTAGGACATTTCCTCTGATGATGCAGAGCCTGTGCTGTGGAACTGTGCTGAGCAAACCTTCCTGCTATGAGAGGGAGTCTGACAGTAAGGAGAGCAAAGGAAGACCACGCTAGTGGGATTGATGAGGGAGAGGGAATTGTCGTGGAGAGTAAATGACCTGCTGGAGGAAGTTGCCAAGTACCTGCTTATATGAACAAGGTTAGTACTCATTGCATAGGTAGTAACCTGATGTGTCTCTGCCCTCCTTCCAAAGCCAAACACTTCAGGGCTCAGGAACAATTTAATTTAGGGTGAGGCTTTTGCCATGATTTCGACAAGGCCAGAGCCCTCATGCTCTGTGGGTCTGTGCGCTTGCCTGAGTAGTCCACCTGAAGCCTATTATTCGAGTAATTATCCTATCACCATATCATTTGTTCTGTATGGCAGACATAAAATATTGTAAGTAGTATGTTTTTACATTTTCAGGACAACTTTTCCAAGTATGGTTCATAGACTCATCATAGAATGGCTTGGGTTGGGACACTAGAGATCAGCTACTCCAACCTCCCTCATCCAAGGCCTCATCCAACCTGGCCTTGAACACCTTCAGGTAGTGGGCATCCACAACTTCTCTGGGCCATCTGTTCCACGGTCTCATAACCCTCATACTAAAGAATATCTTCCTAGTATCTGATCTAAACCTATTCTCCTTTAGTTTAAAAACATTCCCCCTTGTCTTATCACTGGACACTCTTATGAAAAGACCCTCTCCATCCTTGCAGTAGGTTACCTTCAGGTATTGGAAGGCAGCTATAAGGTCCCCCTGGAGTCCTCTCCTTCTCAGGCTGAGCAATCCCAGCTCATTCTGCCTCTCCTTGTAGCAGAGGTGCTTCAGCCCCTGGGTCATCTTTGTGGCCCTCCTCTGGACTCCTTCCAACTGATTTATGTTCTTCTTATGGTAGGGACACCAGAAAATTATCTCAGATTAGACCACTGCTAAAGAGAGATAAAGACAGCTAACGGACCAGATGCAGGGAAGATGCCAGCAATGTATTACAGTCTAGAGAGAAGAGCCTGAGAGCATTGATTTTTGGGCCATTTATTTTTTCTGTATTGATCTTAAATGAGAAGTAATCAGACTACTAGAGAGACACTAAAGAGAGCATGTAATATTATATGAAATTTAGTGACCTGTCAATAGCAGGGATAACACAGGCATGATAGAAAGCAGCTTGGAAAGTTCAGGAAACACAGCCCAAGGCACAATGTGAATCATGTGAAACAGGGGTACTTTCTAGGAAATGGAGGGGGCACAGAGTGTTTCTAAAATAACAAGACTACAAAGCATCTGTCAGCTGGTCCAATGGCCATGCACCTGTGGGGAAGGACTGCACAGGTACTGGGGAGTAAATCCTCATGGACAGCCAGTTGCTGTCTCCACTTAGCTCCCTGAGACCTCAGAGAGGAAGAGATCAGCAGGGGTTGCATTACCTTGCACGTTTCATGCTGTTCTCACCTCCTCCTTCAAGTCACAGTTTTTTTGATTCAGAACATGCCTTGTACAGGGATCAGTCAAAATGGAAACTATTACGAGAGGGTGATAACGCTGTGAAGGCAGAGAGGAGAGAGTTGTATCTAAGAACCAAGGTAAGTACAAAGTGCATGTGTCCTCACACTTCTGTCCCCACACCTGCTCCTCTCTTTGCCCTTTCCCAGGGTGTAGAGAGCATTTGCTTCCAGATCACCATCTCTCTCCTTTTTCTGTACATGTTCAGACTCTTTAGTGTGGGAGAATTCAAGCCCTTCAAGACCAATGGCAGAACCTGCTGAGTTAATTTTCAGTGTAGCCAGTTTTGCAGCCTTGGGTTGGCTTGATTTCTGATGTTTTGCTGGGATTTCATGATTGCTGGCAAAGTGACCAGGGAAGTATTTCACAGAGTCATCTAAGGAAGAAAAGAAACAACCTAACAGAACACATTCTAAAGATGACTAGCTTTTAAAAATACTTTTTGATTTTTGCTCATATAACTTTACATCATTTACAAAATGGTAATGGATGAGAAAATCCTGCAGTGATATCTTTTTTCCTACAGCATTAAGTATTTTGTCCAGTAAAGATATGTCAAGTATCTCTTGTGAGAGGTATTATAAATCTAACAGCACAGAGAGTGGTAAGCACTTGTTCTGACTGATCTGCTATTTTATACTTCAGCAGGTTACTAATAGGAACCTTCTAATTGTCTTCTGTACTAGTAACACTGCATAGCTAAGTTATTAATCACTTCACTAACCATTAATTAATTAGTGCTGAAAAACCTATATCTTGTTAACATACAAAAAGTCAGCTTGAGAGTACAGCAGCAATTCATGTTGAAATATTTCTCTTGTATTTTTTAACAGTTTGAGCACTCTTCCTAGCCTCAAAATATCCAGACTTAGAGGCTCCCACATAAAAATTAAAATTCTTCAAATAGCAAAGCTGCAAATCTCCAGTTCAAAGGGTGAAAGTTTTGAAAAGTGTTCCAGTAATAATAAATGTAAATTTTGCTATGACCACTTGGTGTCATCTAGTCAGAGCTAGTTAGTTAGCTTCTTGTTCTAGACTTGGTTCTAGTGTTAAAAAAACCCCACATGCAATCATCTTTGTCTGAGGCATGGAGGGCTAATAGTGGCTCTCATTCTCTCTAGGTGAACTTCTCAGGGACAGCTTTGCTGAATCACTGGAAGACCCCCAGCTTTAACAACTGCATTCGGTCTTAGAAATGCTGCTTTGGAGGCAGACCTAGGCATGTGACTGAGACTTTTTCTCCTAATGGCAAAGTTATTTTGCTGCCAGTGCTTCTGGAGAGCAGACAAGGTGAGTACATCCTACTTGCTGTACCTGAGATGAAGTGCAAGGGGCTGGTGTGTGGCAGGCAGCGCTATTACGTGATACAAGTAGAGCCCTCAGGACCTCCTGTGCAAATCTGATGTCAGCTCAGGACAGCTCTTCACTCACTGCAGCATTAGCCCTCCACCTCTTTGCTAGTCTGCTACTGAGAGAAAAATACTCAGCCCTTGAATGAGACAAACAACTCCGGATCTCTGGGGGAAGCGCATTTTTCAAGAATTCGTTGTGAGGTGATACGCTTGGAATATTTTTTTTTTCTTTGTAAAGAGCCTCCTCTGTTCTGCTCTCCATTTGGGCGACCCTGCAGTGAGTTACACCCAGCAAAAGGGTAATTTCTTGGAACTTGGAACTGAGGGTTGGAAAATCTTTTTGTGTTTAAATCTGTACCTAATCAAATATCTACTCTGTGAGGAGCAAGAGAGGGGAATATTTCACATCAGCAGAAACGAAAGGCAATGTTTTGATTTGCTTTCTTTGTTGCCACTTAAATACTGTTTACTAGGAGATGGGTTTAGAAAGAGGATGCTTTTGAAAGGGTTTTAATTGCCTCATATATCAGAGTTTGTTGTGTTTTAAATATTTAGGGCGATTACCTTTCCTGCTGACAGACTAAGGAATCTGATTGTCTGCTGCTGCCTACCACAAGAAAAAGTGGAATATGGAACTGAATAAAAACAAAACTAGAATTAAGTGCAGCTAATAAAATGCAACAAGTGAGTAGTTGGTTATTATCAGAAAGAAACAGTCACACCTTTTCAGCATTGTGACAAACCAGTTATTCAAAGATCAGAGCATTGCAGATTGATGTTGACAAACTGGAGAGAACTCACATAAAATAAACTGCTGTTGGACTTTAAGGACTGGTTTATGGGAAAGATTAAAACAGCTAGATAAAGCCTGTCTGTCTAGGTACTTGCATAACAGTAATGAATGTGATATATTATGCTTTGTGGTGAAGGGCTCGGTGGAAGCTGAGGGATCCAGTAACCACTTACAAAGTCGTAGGCTGTAAGCACAAAGAGAGGAAAGAAGTGGGTAAGGATTGCTGAAGGAGCACAAGTGCTAAGATGAAAAGGAGGAAAGCTCATGCCAAACACTAGGAAATATTACCTCCTGTGAGAACTGTTAGGCTGTGGTCAGAAGTTATACAAAACCCCTCAGCTGAGTCATTTAAACTGAATTGTAAAAAACACTCTAGAAAATATGCTGTATTGGCACAAGGCGAGCCTAGATTGGGAACAGCCAGCCTACTCTCTGGCTTCTTTTTTCCCAAGGGCCCTCTACAGCTAGTATGGTAGATAGTGACTTAGCAAGAAGCAGAACAGGGACAGCTGGGGGTAGGGAGGGAAAATTCAGAACATGAGTTTTGTGCATCTCAGGGACTCAGAGTGGCTGCTCCTACGTAGATGCAGTAGTCTCACGCACATGGCAGATCGCGCTGACAGGCCAGAGCCAAAAGCTCCTTGTCCTGCAATGAGCCATTGTATCAGCTCAGATCTAATTTTCCCTGTATCACTGGTCAAAGGGGTCTTTGCTGAAAGGCAGAACGCTAGAAGAAGTAATGAGGCAAGCTGGATGGATCTGCAACAGCTCCTTCTGTTGCATCCATGTACATGGCTGGTTCTGCCTCTGGATGGGGAGTGAGAGGCCGGGGGATTGGAAAGACACATCACCTTGCAGCACTGGTGTGTTTTCACCTCTTTCTCTCCCCACCACAGATTTCCCACCTTTTTGGTTAAGAAGAAAAACAGTTGAACCTGTCACTCTGAATATTTTATGTTTCCTTCTTTTTGTTGTATTGATAAGGCAAGAGTCACAGGGATTTGGGGGGAAGCTCTATGGTAGTTGGAAACAGTATGGAAAAAAGAAGAATTACTCCCTTGGGAGCTTCAGGAGAAAGTTGTAAAATGAAAAAAATTGGTCTCAGCTGTATGGAAAATGCTGTGTCTACTTACTCATCTTGCTGAGGTCACCACGAAGACTTGGTGGTGCTCAGCTGTACCCATCATGCAAATCCAACTACTGTTGATTGCTTGTCCAGGAGACTTCTCCTGATGGCTTTACCCTATCATGGCCAGCACCACTTTTACCTGCCCCAATTAATTTAAAAAGCAGTTTTTATCATGAACACTGTCTTTTTTTGTGAGGGAATATTTGTGATTTTATAAAGTCTCAACACTCAGTTTACACTTGTTAGAGTCTTATTTTCAATTTCATTTACTAAGACTGCTTCACAATATTCTATGAAGGTGATGAGCCGAGTTGCTCATTTCCCTGTAGCACTATCAAAGCGAAATGACCTCAAAGACATAAAGAATTAAGCACCTCATGGACTTGAATGTGCTTTATATTCACAGCACTCCTCCAAGCTGCAGACATGTTTCACCTGGTGAAAAATATTACCCATATTATGCAGATGGGCATGAGATGGGCTAAAGAACAGATTCACAATGGGACACTGAGGTTTTGACTCTCAGCATTGGCTGGCAAAACCCATGCCTTTGAGCTGGGTTCCCAAGGACATGCAGGCATGTCATGGGGAGCATGAAGTACCTCTGAAGAGCAGTGACACTCTGGGATGTGTAGTCGCATGTGTAGTAGATGTAAAAGATGTTTATAAGTTGCTTGGCAGGCTAGTAGGACACACTATGTCTGTGTCCAAGACCCAGGCCTTTCTGGATCTCTGTTACTGATGCAGGGCTGCTGTGGGACACAGCCTGATGCTCTCACCTGGAGATAGATCCCAAAGCATCCCATGTTTGAGGTTCTCAGCAGCACAGCCAGTCTGGTCTGAGGTGAGGCATAGAGGGACTGGTCTCCCCCTAGAAAGAGAAGGGGCAGAAGGAAAGGGTAAATCTAAGGCAGAGAGATGGGGAAGAGCCCAGCCTGCTGCTCCTGCTCATGAGTGCATGCCTGGTGAATGAAAGAGGAAGGAACCCACCAGGAGGAGCAGGTCATGCTAGGTCAAGCAGGAAACTGAATTTCCCAGGCCTGTGCCGCCAACAGAGCAGACCACAGGGCTGCTGTCCTCAGCAGGCTGTGGCCCTCCTCATCTGACTACACCTAGTCCCAGATCTGTGCTAAGCCATCCCTTTGAAAAACATCCAGGCTTTCTTTTAGTATCTACTTAGAGATGCACTATTTGTTCCTTCCATGCCTCAAAACTGATGGATGTGGGAGGAGATCTTCACTTCTGCTGAAGTCATGGCTTGTTGGGTTGCTCTTTGCTTGTTCAGTGCTCTGAACAAGACCCATGGCCAGACTCCTGACAGCCTGAAGTGCAGAAGGAACTTTTAATGGATTAGTGACATGTGGCCTTGTGGCCAACCAGTGCAGCCATTCTTTTATAAGTATTTAGAGAGTAATACTAATAACTCTTAGTTATAGTACTTAATACTTCACAAGTATTTAAGTTTTGGGACATTTTGAATTAGGGATCTCTCTTCTTGTGATGTGTTACAGCACAGGAGCCCAGAGTCAGCTGGAGACTTTTTGCTCATATGAGCATGTGAGTTGAAAGAGGGCAGGGTGTTCTGCAAGAGATGCCCTCTGTCAGAGTCTTTGGTCCCCATACCTAAGTGTGTTAAATTCTGGCTGATCTGCAGAAGACCATTCATTCTGTCAGATTTACAGGCTGGGTAGCAAAACATGGATGTGACAACTTTTAGACTTTAACTGGGTCTGTGAGCTGTTTATTTGATGGTGTATTTTTAGCAGAAAATGATAGGTATCCTTTTCTGGGAGAGAACTGCAGTAAAAACTCCAGTGAATAAATACAAGTTTTTTGTTTTCAACACTCACCTCCTGGAGTCCTGCTGTCAAGTGACTGAAAAATTCAAAGAGATTGTTTTGGTGGTTCCAAAAATCTGTCATACAGCTCTGACTTTTTTTTCCTTTTATTTGTCAATGTGTGACTAAGCACAACTATTACAGGAAACATGGAAATGTTTGGTCTTTAAAGAATGGCTGTGGAAAAAGGCCTCCTACTGATTAACAGCTGCTGTTTAATAAAATAATTTTCGGATGTCCAAATTGCTGATTGTTCCAGGGAGGGTTATGTTCTGACCAGAAGGGATCCCACCAGTCCCATGTCATCAGCCTGGGCACTCTGGGAAGAGGCTTTTCTGCAGCCATTTCCTGCTTCAAAACAATGGAGAATGAGAGATGCCCCTGCTCCCTGTGGTGTGGGGATGTGTTTAGCACAGCCTCCAGGGTGGCTTCAAAATGAGGGGAGAAAGAGCTAGGAGAGGAGCTGGGGTGCAAGGGAGTGCCCTCCCTTTGGAGATGCAACCCACTGTTTGAGTAGGATGGCCAAGCTAGGATGGAAAAAGAGATGTCTCATCCTTGCTGAAAAGCTGAGGGACAATGTGGGTGTACTGGGATCTAGCTGGGAGGTGAGCAGGGGAAGCCAGGGACCCACATGTAGTTCACCAGGAGCTTCTTTATTCTGAAGTTCTTTCCCCAGAGCAGGGTCTCAGCCCAGGGCTTTCCTTTGCAGGACTCAGGCTGCCTGAGGTACACCAAAGCCCTCACTGGCACTTGGACTGTTTTGTTGTAATTGTGTTGATTCAAGTGCTCACAACTTTTATCTCGGCTACGTTTTGAGCCTTTTTCTGCTGTCCTGGGAGGCTTGGGTCTAGTTCAGCTCTCATGTGAGGCACTGGCACAGTGCTGCTGGATGGTCTTCCACAGGTGATGCATGCAGCTCGACAGCCAAACTCTTCACCTTGAATCAATTGGGACTACATTCATGGAAGGTCCAAAACCTAGTGTCACGTGTTCCCTCTGCCAGTTTATTTCTGGGCACAGTACATGGCTTTAGCTCCACGCACTTACGTATTTTTAGTCAAAATGTAGCTGAAGGCAGCAAATTGATGTGCCTGTCTTTTTTTTATTATTTTTTTTTTTACTTTGAGGCAGCCAGCAGTTGCCAGGAGGGATTGCTTATTGACATTAATCATTACCCTGTTGATAGCCCTGGGCGGGCTGCTTTAATTGACCAGAACTGAATCCAGTAATCGTATCATGGAAAATATACATCACATTTGTTTCAGTAGCACATCTGAATTACAGTAATGTGAGTTCATGGCAAAACTCTCATGACTACACCAGAAGCAGGAACAGAGCTCTGTGTCTGCTAACACAGATGTAGCTGAGCTGTGCCCCACAGGCTGCCAGGCTTAGGCAGTAGTGAGGCTGTGTTCAAAAAGTCATGAAATTATCCTCCAGGATCCTGCAGCCTATCCAGACAAATAAAGAGAAGTCCGTGCAAGGCGGCTCTAGAACTGTGTTTTCCATTGTTTTCTTCAAGTATAACTCTTCAATAGGGGGGGTGTCCCTTCAAATAGCAGAAATGCTCTAAGAAGAATACATAGAAGAGGCCATACAAAAAGCCAATAATTACACAAACATCTCCTTTTACCCACTTACAGAAATTATATTTAAAGAAAACAGCTGAAAAAGCAAAGCAACAAGATAAAACATCTGAGATTTAGTTTGATCCCTTTATGCCTGGGAAAAAGAACAAGAAGTTAATCATCAAACAATATTTGCATGAGACTAACATGTTAGTTAATTAAATTATTGTTAAATAGCATCAACATGTTAGATGCTGCATTGGAAAAAACCAAGGTGGCCAAAACACTCAGCTGAGCCTCTTTTTTTCATATGATGAATGCAAAGTCATCCTTTGTTCAACAGAATGGTTGAGAAGTGAGGCTTGGAAGTGTGTTACCAGGAACAGCAGAATCCAGGGGGAACAGATGTGATTAGTTATTTGAGTTCCACTGTGGATATATTCCTGTGGATCTTCTCTCAGTCCCTTCCATGCAGCACACAGCCTAACAGCTAAATATTAACTGAAATTCAATTACAATGTGGATTAAGAAGCTGATTTGCAGGAATTAATAGCTTGAGGATAAGGATACCCCTTAGTCCTTGGGCTCCATGAGTGTGCCCAGATTATAACTGCTCCTTTTTCTCTAGTATAGGAGATTGTATTTGTAGTCATGGCATTGGAACTCCAAAATGGCCAAAATGTCACTTTTGGAATGATACAGTATAAACTAGTAGGCTTGTGTATATTATGCCAATTTTAACACATGTAAATCTTGTTCAAACTTTTTATAGAAAAATAAGAATTTATTGTACATGGGAAAAATAAAATACAAAATGTCTCAAAGTGAGAGTTTTGCAGTTGTTTCAGACACTGATGTAGTTTATTACTATAGATTAGTAAAACAATGCTGATGTATTTCTATGTAATTTCCACCCTCTTAAACTTTGCATTTTCTGAATAGGGAGATAGAATACACTGAAAAGCAGAGGAATACACATGCAGTAAGAGGTACGATGCCCACATATGTATCTACTGAAAAGATAAGTAGCCTTTAATTCAATCATTGCTTCCTTTCTTGCAGGAAAGGTGTGTTATATTTAGATAATCAGTAAAGATCTGCAAAGGTTTCAAATAGGAAATTGCTGAGAGCATTTGTGAGCTGGACCATAATACTCTGTTGGTACCAGTCCAGAGAGACAGAGAAATAGAACTGAGGTAGAGACCAAAATTTATTTATGGTCCTTCGTATTGCAAAGGCTTAGTGTGCAATTTTAAAAATATATCTTCCTTAGCAGAGAAGATAGCTTTTTCATAGTGGTGAAGAAATGCCTAGAGATAGATTGCTGTTAGTAACTTCCTTGCTTTGTATAATATTAATAAATAGATAATGCCCATAATGTAAACTTGTTTCAGTCCTCCAGTAATAGAAATAATGTAGATTATAAGACAAGACAAGTCCCAGAAGCTGCAAACTTAAATTGACTGCTGCCTCTTATCCAGCCATGTACAACAGTACAAACTTTAATAGAAAGTCTTCGTTTTCAAACCTTATTTTTAGTAATAGGAGAGAAATTGTAATGACACTTCAAATTATTCTGTAACTTGTTTTTCATGGGATCTCCTTAGAAAAACTGGCCATGTGTAGATTTAGGTGCATCCTTCAGTGATTTATTGTGATTTATCAGGACCTCTCATCCCAGGTTGAATGTGCTTGGACATCATGTGATCTTCTTCCTGCAAACCTTCAATAATGAAATCAGGAATACAATTAAGTTGGAACCCACCTTTCCCTGACTTTATCCTCAGCTCTCTTCTCCGCTTTAAATTATGGTTGAGAAAATTCACCTGCTACCTTTCCTGCATTCAGCCGCTCCAAGAAAATGACTGTCAGGTCAGTAAGTCATAAGGGGAAAAATTAAAATAACTGAGCCATCAAGACGCAATTTCGTCTGTTGTATTTCCAAAAGGGTTGAGTTACATGAATAATGGTTTCATGGTCAAAGTTCTTCTTGTAGAGTTGCAGTGGCAACATATGAAGGACTGCCTGGTAATGAAAGGCTCACCTAGCTGATTAGGCTTCCAAATTTTCCACTGTTAGTGCTTAATAAATGTGTAGGCTGGTAAAAGCTCACCTCTTCCCCTTTAGAAGCTTGGCCCCAGCTGTTCTTCAGAGTGCCAGAACTTAGGTAGGAAAAAAAGAAGACCCAAAAGAATGTGATGCTGCTTTATGGAGGAGAAATCTCTTTCTCCCCTGGCATTAAACTCCTGAAGGTGAACAAAGGAGGAGACGTGTCTAGAAATGCACAAAGAAGCTGGTTAATTAAGAGAGCTCCCACTGCCCCCCTTCTTGAAAGTTGCTATGCTTTTGAAACCCTGGAGTTGGTTCAACTGTGAATTTGTGAGGTTAGGAATACAGCTGGGATGCTGAGACTGTGGGCTGGGTGGTATGTATAGAATGTGTTTGATCAGTTTCCCCAGTTGTATTAGAAAGAGATGGCATAAAATGAATGGGATGGAAATAGGCAGAAAGGATGAGCAACTCCCTCTGAGATAGGTCTGAACTGATTTAGATTGCGGGAAATAATTTTTTTGTGTGTTGAACATATTTTTCCTGTAGATTTCAGTGAGGTTTTTTTTGTGTGTGTGTTTTTGTGTGTGTGTGTGTTTTTGTGTGTGTGTGTGTTTTTGTGGTTGTTGTTTGTTTGTTTGTTTGTTTGTTTTTGTTTTTCTCTCCTGATCTTTATACATGCCACAGAAAAAATTTTTGACCCTTCAGCAGCATGATGCGAAGATCTTGTAGTTCATTCCTCCAGATGTTAGCATGGCATGCTATAGCCCAGCTTTCTGTATACTGATATGTAAATAACTTGTCAATCTTACCTCACCCAGGGTATTTTGCAATATTATATATAACTATATAGCTATATATATATAGCCATATATATAACTATATATATATATAGATATAACTATATATGTATATATAACTATATATAATCTATAACTATTATTTCCTACTTGGTCTTTTCCATATTTTGGTGTTCAACCCTGAAAAAATAGTTTTGTTGCCTGCTACTGAGGGATACTTGAACACTGCTATCTCTGGGCTAAACATATGCAATGGCAGCATGTTGGACAAACAGAACCTGGGTGATGCAGGCCATGGTGCCCCTCTTTGTAAGACACTGAGAATGAATAATGAACCTTCACTGCACCCTGTTAAATCCACTGCCATTAAGATTGAGCAGGAGATCACACTGGTAAGGAGATCCATATGTCACTCAGCACTTTCAGTCATATTCACAGGCAAAAGTGCCTTCATTCCTGTCAAAAGGAGTAGTATGAACAAGTCCTTTATACAGTTTTGAAATGAGTCAGAATCCTTGTCAGAAGTGAGAGGCCTTTCCCTGTAGAACCCTGATCATTTGATTCCTGTGCCATAGAAGAGGGATTTCCTCACTTGACAGGACCATGGATAAACTTGGCAGAAAGTAAAGAGCATTAGTATTAACAGATGTCATGTTTTGTTGTGTTCACAAGACCCCTGTGTGCTCCATGTACCATTTGAAATTATATTGAAAGGAATCAAATCTCCTTTAGTTAATTTAAGATAAAACAATTGCAGAACAGCTCGAGGCTCTCTAAAGATACGAATAAACAACTCAGATCTTTTCTGAGAAATTCTGTGGTTGAACCTGACTCCACTCATTGAAAACTGGTACTCAAATGAGAAAGCATGATTTTGTTTCAGTTTTCTTTCTTTTCTGTTGTAAAGATGAAAGTTGCACTGAGGCTGTATTGGGAAAGCAATATCAATTAAGGAAATGTGAGGCATCAGAATTAAAGGGAAAACAATTTAAAATCTTGTTTGAAAACTTTATGCAATGATTCCATGATTGCCTAACCTATTCTTTCAATATCTTTTCCCCTTGGCTTTTATTCAGCAAGCTGCTTAAACCTATGTCTTGCTTTAAGCAGGCAGAAGATTAAAATCCTTGTTGAACTGGGGTAAGCACAGTTACCTGTTAGTTCAGCTCAGAAAGATAAATATTTTCTCGTATTAATGCTATACAAAACTTAATCTTTAACCTCATGAAAACTTTGTGACATAAGCAAAGGGCTTAGAGTCTTGCATCAGCCTCTTGAGGAGAAGTTCTGCACGTACATGGTGCACGAAGGGCGCCTTTATTCAGATCCATAGCTGCTTCTGAATAAAGGTGCCCAAGTAAAAGTTGATTGAGTGTGCAGTTTTCATGAACTGAATCAGCATATTTCATCCTAAATTGTAATAGGAAGTTGAGACATGCTAAAATTAAAAAGTTTGCAGATTCACTGAAAGGGTCGGCTAAACCAACAGGGAGCTCTTAAGACATTTTTAATCTGAATGTTACATAGAATGAAGCAAGGGGAAAAGGCAACAGATTGGACTATAGGACCTTTAGAGGTCCATTCCAACCCACTGTATTCTATGACTACTTAACCAACAGGCAGCCTCTCATGTACGAGCATTTGGTGGGCAAAAATCAATACACGGGTTCATATCTGAGCTTCCTTCCATTTCCCCAGGCTTGCTAAACACACATGAACATGGCATCATCTTGATCACCCTGTCATCACAGAGGCAAAGTAGAAAGCTTGGAGAAGGAAATGAGTGTAATACACATTCAGACCATGCATAGTGAAACATCCCCTTTGCTGTTCTTCCTCTCTTTGAGGCCACAAACACCTTCATCCTGCAGGTCCCTCTATGCCATCCATCCACAGCTCTCCATGAATGGTTTTCAACAAATGGGTCTTGAGCTCCAGGTAGGTGCTCAGCAGATGTCACAGACATTTACAGATCTCAGAGAAGCCTCAGCTTGCTTAACGCAAATTTAACATGTTGCTGTAAGTCATAACCAGTAAAAGGACTGTGTAAAGGACATCAGCCATTGCATCTCTCTTTTGCACATGGATAACCATGAAGTACCCTGCTATGAAGCATCCCCACCACAAGTCATGAGGCTGAATGGGGCTCAGAGGGCTGCCCCAGCTGAGCTGAGTGACACATTTATGTCCCTCTGAGGATCATGTAAAGGTGGGAGCCGGCCAATCCGTCTGTGGAGGAAGCCTCCAGCACCATACAGGCTGATGTTCAAACCCAGCATGCAGGTGCATTCAAAGTGAGGACAAACCAGGTTCCTCTGACTGTAAAAGACAAAAAAAAACAACCCACAAAACCCCCCCAAAAACTCTGAACAAAACACAGTGCTCAGGAGTAATGTAAGGCATTGCCAGTCTTGCAGACTTGGTCTCAGTGAGCTATTCCTTCAGTAGGCAGAGCCTCCCACCACCCAGCCTGTGAGAAGCTGGTCTCCTCTGGTACCTCTGGGGAGCTGGGTCTTGGCAGCACCACCCCTGCACTGGTACAAAGAGTGTTACAACTGCTTGGCTGCCACTCTTTGCCAAAGGCCAGCAAATTCAGCCCAATGGGCAATGAAAACCTGGGCCCTGCAATTCCTTTTAGGCAAATAGTCTCTTCCACATAGGGAACAATTCTGTGTGACTTTATTTAAGCACTCCCACCCAAGAGGTAGAAATCCTGTTCTCTTTCCTCTTTGGCAAATTGGGAGATTTAAAAAAAAATAGTTTTCCTGGAATCAGGCTCTGAGCAGACTTAAATTGCTTGAACCACTCTTCTCTTAATGCAAGAAATGCTGTTCTGGTTTTTTTCACCATATAATGAAGCCCCTCATTTTTTGTCCTCCCCATCACAGGTCCATTCTGCCACCATTTCCAAAACTGTTTTTTGCCTACACTGCTGAGAAGTCTTGAGCTGGCTTTATGTTAAAAAACACAAGTCAGCTGAGCATTTGGGAATGTGGAGGCTGAGGAAAATTTGAGTCATAAGCAACTGTATTATTTGAGGGAGACTCTTTGTCTGGCCTTGAAAGAAATACTCTGAAATTTTAGATCTGGGATAGTTTTAAAAGGTTGCTGGTTGTATTTATTTATTTCCTTTTATTCTTCGCTCCCTAGATTGCAATTTTAAAGCTTAGTCCCTGTATCTCTCCAAATTTATATGGTAGTTTGTCACCCACAGCTCTCAGTTGCCTCCTTAACAAGTGGCTGGGCTCTACTTTTGGGCAGTACAGGACCCTGAGATACCTGGATCCAAACTTTGGTTACAGTAACGAAACTGAGGTGAAGTGGTGAAGTTATGTTGACAGATTTGGGGTCTGTTGTATTGCTAGCCTGAGCTTTGAGGGAATCTGAGACACAGTTGTGGTATTTTGCAGTAAACATTTCAAAGAGAAGGAAAAATTTTCAGTAAATTGTGGGGAGGGTGAGAGAGAAGCTTTGCTCTTTGAAGAGGAAGCTGGAAATAAATACTTCTGTTTCTTCCTGCTTAGAGAGGTCATTTGGTGTCTCTGAACTTCCAGTTACATCCAATAAAAAAATACTACAGCTGTTAATGTGAACCATTATAGTGTCCAAGTACAAAACCAGACACACTGCATGGCAGAGCTGGTCTTGTTTGATTTTTTTTTTGTTTGTTTTTTTGGTTTGTTTTGTTATTTTTCTGGTTTTTAATGGAGAGAAGACAGAAGGAAGCAAAATAAAATGGGTACAAATTTTAATATTTTCTCTCCATTTTAAATTGCTGTAGTAAAAAGGGCCAATATATAACAGCTACATAAAGAATAACACTGAGGGGAAAAGGAAGAATAATGTGGCCTTACAGGTTAAGAAGCAGAGCTCATTAGGTTGGGTGCATTAATGCAGGATTAATCTCCCCCATCCTTTCAGTAGCTCATCCAAAGGTGATTTGAGCATCCCTGCAAGGTGTTACTTGCACTGCTCCTTGGGGATATGTGTTTCTCATGGATGCACACCCACTCCTGGAAGGTGCCCAGCTTGGACCAGTTCCTCTCCCACCCCAGGTTTGCAGCTGGGGACACAACCAGCCTGGCTGATTTGGTGCTTTCCTGCAGCTCCCTGGGTTAAAAAGATGATGGCCCAAAAAAGCTATGTGCCCCCCATTCCTCATTGGACTTTCTTCCCAAGGGCACTCGAGCCATATGCACTGACCTGCCTGGGAGACCCAGCTGTGGGACCACAGGGAAGTGAAGGGAAGGGAAGGGGGCAGCAGGATCAGGCTGCCCCTCCTGGGCACCCTCTCTGGGTAACATCTGCTCTGAAGGATTCCCTGGGAAAGGTGGGAAGTGGAAGAATGACTGACTTTGTTTTGTGCTCACCCAATGTCCCTGCACAAGCACATGCACCTTGGTCACTCATGCCTCTGGTAAGTCCTCCAGGCTTCCCTCTTAATTCTGCAGCAGAGAAGCTGGCATTGATGTGGCATTTGCTGACAGCCAGCTGTGTCCTACTTGGAAAGCAGTGCTTTGCTTCTGCTTCTTGGCTCCAGCTGCATAATAATCCTGTGGAAAAAAAGTTGAATTTCACATTTGCATCGGAATAAGTTTATATAAGGGTCTCAAAGAAACATTATGCAGGGTACTTTATTTTTATACTTCCTAAGTTTTAAGTGCCTGACTTTTCACCTTATATAGTGTTTTCACCTTCGTAGTGTTTTACTCTTCTTTAACATTTTTTAAAAATTTTATTTTTATGAGGAAGCTCCGGCTTCCCATTAAGTGCTATGAGCAAAAAACCTGCAGGTTATTGGGAAATGTATTCATTTGTTTCAGATCTGACTTTATTATCACCACTGGGTTTGGAAGCCAGTAACTTTAAAGCAGAGTTGCAAATCATTTCAACATGTTGAAACCCACAGTGGTGTGTATGCTCATCTGTGTATGCCATGTGTCTTAAACAGAGATGTGCGTTTTATGTCAAACATTCAAAATGACCACTCAAGGACATGGAAATTTATTGGAGTTTTGGCTGCCCACTAAGTGTTTGACTACATTTCCACTAAATAATAGCAACATCAAGAACTTTGTTAAATCAACCACAAGACCAGCCTGTATTTCCTATGGCTTTCTCAGGGGACATCCTGTAAGCTAATCTGGCCAAGAGGCAGCATGCTAAAATTTTGCAGGGGCTGAGTACATGTGGAGCTGACAAATGATGTCTAGGCACTGATGTCCAGTATAGGCCTATGTCATTTAGCATTATTGCTACTATTCTGGAAAATAAAGTAAAACCAACATGGGGTTGGTGTCAGCTCCCCTTAGATGGGCTGATCACTAGAATGATGTAAATAAAGATGCTCTGCTGATGCTGGAAGCTACACAGAACATGCACACAAGCAAACACTGGTTACAGTTTTTTGTGTGTGTGTGTGTGTGTCTTTGCTGAAAGATCCAACTTGAAATAACTTTAAGTTCCACGGCCTATGAATGAAAGGTTTCAGAGAGCTGTTCCAGTGACAGAAGCAACATCATGTGAGTTATGTACAATATGAACAGCATAGACTTCAGTAGATAGTCACAGTGAATATCTTAAAAGTAAAGCTCTGATAAAATGCAGATCTTAAAAATACATAATGAATGGGAGAAAGGGAGGGATTTGTTAAGTTTTTAGCTGCAGTTTACTTAGCTCTAGTGCTGAATCAGCCAGGTAGTAACATCAGTCCCCAAATGGTGGCCAGTTCCAGGAGTTGGCAGAATCTGTGCTGAATGCAATGGGGGTGTGCACAGAGCACGATACCTTCTCTGGCACATCTCCTCCCAGCTCCCTGGGCACTGATTGTTGCTGCTGCATCATCAGAGCTTTGCTCTAGGGGTTAGGGATGCAAAGCTCTTTTATTTTTTTAATAGAAGTTGCCCTGCCCATAAAATATGAAACACTGTAAGCATTCAGATTTCATGCTATGGAGACAAACATCTGCTGCTCTAGAAAAAACAGCTGTGAGTATCTGGCAGTGGTACTTTGCTGAGAGATGGAAGAACAGAAAATGGACAAAATTCTGTGCATCAGTTTAGACACTTGAACAACGGAAAATGGGAGCTGGATAAAGAGAAAGGAAAAACCCTTTAAGCGCTGAAAAGGGACCTTCAGTGGCTGAATGTTTCTATCTTTCTCATCCATGGTGATCTATCTTCTCTTATTATGTCTATTCTCTTCATATCCACCTTCATAATTTTAATGAAACACAATGATTGAATCTAACTAGAATTTTGATCATACATTTTTTAAAATTCTGAATAGTCAGAAATAATGAATGCATATTTTGACAATGAGAAGACACATTAAAGCACCTATAGCATGGGTACAGTGTATGTAACAGCTAAAACTTCTGCACTGTACTGCTTAGTGTATCAGGTTCTCAGGGTTCACATTTTTGACAAATTCTTTTATGCGCATATGCCTTTTATTTTCTAATAGCCATTAGAGTTCAACTAAGTTTTGTAGTATTACTTAAAGCAAAACTGAAATGACTAAGCTGCCGATAAGTCATTCCTCCAGTGTATTTAAAAGTGATTATCAGAGATACAGCGTGAAGACTGTAGTGAATTCCTAGCTGACAAGAGGGAATAGTCATGTCTTGCACTGAAGATGTCTTTTGGCAGGAGAAGAAGGATGTCATCATAACGATGTTGCCAAGTGCATGTTTTTTCGACAGAAGAGCATTTGAGTATTATGCAGTCTTTAACATGCTCATTTTAAAAGGTAACAAGTCACTTTAGAGGAAGGAACTTATTTTATATGATGTTTGAATTGTGATCAGTTTTTCTGCATGAAAAAAAAAAATTTAGCAAAGAAGTTTGTGGTGATGGAGTATATGGATACCACCGCAAGTGATGTTAGAAGAGGTGACTGCCACCGACAGCAGCAATAGCCACAACTTCTGGATCCGTAAGTGGCTCTTGACAGGTCAAGAGGTATCTACATTCCTTTCTTCCTTTTCCTACAGCTTTGCACCTCTCCTCCACTAAATGCATACCAACTGATGTATTTTCCTTCCATCTCTCCTGTACCCCAAGAGGAAGCTGATGCTATTGCTATTATCTTGCTTTAACTGAGGGTACAAAAGTTGTAATTGTCTATTTAGAGTCACCTACTGTGATGGCAAGGATTTGCACCTGGGATAATCAGAAGCCGCTGATCACCCATCAATCACCTTGATGGGTGATTGGTGCATCAATAAAGGAGGGGTAGCACAGGTTGGGAACCACAGCTGTAGGGTAAGGTCTTGATATATGTAACTCTGACTCCACACGCTTTTGTCAAGGATTCAGGTCAGCTGGTTTTGTGGCTCACTGCTGAAACATCTTTGGTTATATGTTTATTATCACCCCCAGTGCATGGTGGTATTAGTAAATTTAGGGCTTTTTTTGTGGTATCAGAAATGCAAGAGAGTGAATTGCTACACCCAAGTGACTCGTGTGGGAATAATGTTCAATGGCAGCAAGGTGTGGTCATTCTTGAGGTCTTAAGGGGGTAGCCAGGGTAACTGAGCTGTAATACAAATTTATGATGGTTTTGGACATGTTTTCTCATATTTCCTGGTTTAGCTATGAAATATGGGATCACTCAGAATAATTGCAAGTAGCGAGAGACCACATTTCTGCTAACTATTGACTGTTACTGGTATTTGCCCACTAGATGGCTGTAATTGTTGAAGGTAAGTACATTAGATGCTTGGCAGGTTCTTCAGGTGACAAAATCTACTTTCCAAGATCTTCTGAACGGTTTTCCTTGTTTTCGTTACTTAGAGAGCATAAAGAATTGTGAGACAGCAGAAGGATGGAATTTCTCAAATCAAAGGTGTAACGCCTACCCCAATGGTGTAAAATGCATTTCATCTTTGGGAAGGAAGAACTTGCAGAAAGGGGTCCAGTTGTGGCCTAATGAATTGTGTCAAACAAGAACTTATGAATGAAACTTGAAGGCTACAAGGAGAAGAAAAAAGGACTTATTAAAAAAAGAAACCGTTTCCTAGATCTTAGAAAAAGTAGGGACACAGTGACAAATTTCTGCAATTCAAGTTTTTAACTTGAAAAAAAATTACAGCAAATAACAGCAGGTAAAGCAAGAAACTTAAGGAAAAAAAGAAGTGAGTCTGCTGTGACATAAAGATATTACAGGATTTAAAGGTAATCTAAGTATTGTGAAGAGCTAAACAAATGCTTTGTCTCAGCTTTCAGTGATGATCCTGTTGGCCATGAGGTGTGAGGCAGGAAAGTGAATAGGGAGTAGGTATGTTAAAATGAGTGTGGTGGAAATAAGACTCAGATAAACTGCTCAAATAAAATATAATAGATTGCATAAACCTATTAGAGTCAGCTCAGTGGGTTAGAATGAAAATCTATCTTGCCATTCTTCCCAGTTTAGGACAAGTCTCTGAGCCCCCGGCTGTTTGTGGTCCAGGGATTTACACACCCAGAGTAAGCATTGGGAGGTTTGTAGTTGTAAACCTGTTCATCTTTCATTGACTTATTCATGTACTTCCTTATCTGTTTTTAACTTGAATCATCTGCAGCATCTCAGGAGAGGAAATTCCAGAGGTTTGTCTGCAGCCTCATTGAAGAGAAGCATCCTGCTGTTCACTTTGAATGTGTCTACTGATCCTAAAATTGGAAGAAATAGTGAGGAATATATGATTTCCATGCCTTCTCCACACCCTCAAGTCAGGGAACTGGACAAATTTCACCTATGTGACCTGTCAGAGAGGTACAGTTCTAGCAACACAGATTTTTATTACAGCTTACTGCTGAGATACAGAATAATTAAGAAAATGGGGGTAAATAGAAGACAGGACAAAACATTCTCTTGGTTGTGTAAAGCATTCCATATTGACATAAAATTTTTCTTTGAGCAAAATAAGTGATTTTCTGGAGATAACATATATAGTATGTCACATATTCCTGGTCTCTAGTGAAGTATTTGATATTGCACCACTTGAGAAACTGTGAGATTGGAGATGATGGAGATTAATATGAGATACTTGTTGCACATAAAAGGGAAGGGACAACACGTTGGAAAGAAACTTGTCAAACTGCAAGGAGGTGCCTTGAGATTGTCTTGGCACTGATACCACTTAATATGTTTGTTTCATGAGTTTGGCATAAAAACCAGGAAAAAGCTGATGAAAACTATGAATGATAAATGAAAAGAGAGGCATATCAGTGCAGATGAAGATCAGATTATTGCATAAAGATGACTGAAGATTAATTTGAAGATAACTGCAGCAGAAATGGGATAGAATTTAATGGTTCAAATAGCAAATACTTGCATTTAAGAGGTGATTGAAATATCTGTTATAAACTGTGTTGCTGTAAGAAGTGGTAGGAATTCAACAACAGAGTAGTTTGGGAGTGAAAAAGCCTTATTTAACTTCAGATGTTTTGTCAGATCTAGCATCTTAGATGGAGGTATGGAGGTACTATTTTGAAAGGTGCTTTTGAGCTTGTATTTGAAATTTGATTTTCACTCTGTTCAGCTGTCTCCAAGAGAAACTAGTTTGGACAGAAGTAAATGCAGAAGTGGAAAAGGAGAGTGATTACAGAATCAATTATCTATTTTACAATAAGAAAAGAGTGGAGTTGATGTGTTAGCTTGGGGGGGGGTGAGATAGGATATGATTCCTCTCTGTAAACACATGGGGGAGAAGATAAGCTAACTAAAGCTAATTTAGAAAGAAAATAAATGCCAATGTAAGCACAAGAACAAATGGTTATAAACTCACTGTGAGTAGGCAGAAAAAAACCCCATCATTTCTTTGTTGCAGTTAGATAAGTACATAAAACTTCGTTTCTATCAATCTCTCTAGCAGTAAGTGGTAGTCCAATAAAATATTAATTTATTCACTTTTTGTCATTGACTGATGAGCCATTTGCCTCTGGCCCCTCAGGACTCTGTAGGGTCCTGCCGTGAAGGGCACTGCCTACTTGGTGATACCTTTCTTGGTGCTGATTACATGCCAGCCTTGAGCAACTGCCAAAAAAATGTACAAGAGCCTTGGCACATTCATCTGTTGTTGGTTGCACCAGCTTCCAGAACACAGTGTCCTTATCCACTCTGTTTTGGGGAGCCTTGTCTTATGTTGCCTATTTTTAGCTCCCTTTTTGCCCACTCTCCATGGTGGGACATTTGCCTCCAACCTCTTAAAATGCTCTTCATGTTCTCCTTCCATTTCCTTATTTTATTTTTTTCCCCCACAATCCTCTCTTTCCCTTGCTAATTGTGAAGCCTGCACAAGGCTGTCTTTGAGACTTTTCAAAAGGGCACAACTCTCCCTAAACACAAGGTTTTCAAATGCCTTCTCCTTTTCTGTTCAGGGACATACTATCTGGTATGTCTACAGTTTGTCAGATCATCTTGCTTGTTTTCAGGTCCTCCTATAAAGATTCTGAGAAAGCTGAATTAATCTTATATGCCAGGAGTGTAAGACACACCTGGGAAGATCTGTATTTCTTGCTTGGAAAGTGTTGCTCCCAGCCTAAGTATCAAGAGTTCACAGAGCCTTTTTTTTTTTTCTTTTTTTCTCCATGTGACTGTAGGGCTGGATTTGTGGTTTCTTTTACATTACTGTTGAAGAGAGGGAAGTCTGAGTACAGAGTCCTTTCCCTTCCCTCAACTGTCCTGATTGGGATCTGGTGGAAAATGCTGGAGCTGCCTCCAGCAAATGCACCTGGCTTTCCTTCCCTTGGGACTGAGGGCATGAAGGAGAGAGGGAGAGAGAGAGGGAGGCTGTGTGCCTCTGAGTAGTATCAATTCATCTTGTGGTAGTTTAGGTTTGTAAAGTTCATTTTATGGGAAAAGCATCAAAAACATGGAGAAAACACCTGTTTTGCCCAAGGCTGTGGTAAGTCTGGTGACAGACTTTGGGAAACCTTATCCTCAGACCCAGAAATAAAGTCAGATAAGCAATGAACTCATGAACATCACGTTTGGTATTGAAATTTGTTTTCTTATTTTTCCCTGTGTATGACCAAGTGTACAGTCTCCCAACTCTTCGTTTATATTAATTGCATATAATTTGCATATGATAAGGTGAAAACCCACTCATGGATTTCAGAAACAGACTTACCATGAAGAGATGCCCTGGGTTACAGTGCTGTTTTTCATTGTATCACACAGATTAGCTAATGTGATATTTTCAGCAGGACAAGTGATACAGAGTATGTATGTAAAGCAGTAGATGACAAGCTGGTCCATGGCACTGTTTTGTGACTCTTCTGTGACATTCTTTGTGCACTACACTTTAAATGACAAAGT
Organism: Heliangelus exortis; assembly: GCF_036169615.1. Lineage (NCBI taxonomy): Eukaryota > Metazoa > Chordata > Aves > Apodiformes > Trochilidae > Heliangelus > Heliangelus exortis. The sequence continues at coordinate 62,518,314 of NC_092424.1, forward strand.
GGCAAATAGTGACTCTGTATCAAATATTGTTCCATTTTCCATGCAAGATACACAAATATAAATCTAGGAGGTCTTGGGGAAGCTAGCTCTTTTTTTCTGTTTTTTCTTGCAACAAAGGACCTGTCTTGAATGTCTGTGGGACAGCTATCCTGATACAAATACACCACAGTTAATGATTGATTTGAAATACATCACAGATATCTGCAGCAAGAGCACATCCATCATTTATTTCTTACTTTTTGTGTCAGTCTGCTAGAAGCCCTCCCAACATTTTCTATAATCCTCTCTTTCTTCTCTTCTATCTCTGTTGAAGGGAGCATTTTGTGAACAAGATTTTTTCCCCTGAGTTTCCAACTCCATCACAGAGGGACACATCAAAGTGTTTCAGTTTTACTGATCTTTGTTAGGTATTTTTTATGGAAATAGATGAACAATGCTGATGTTACAAGTTAGAGCAACTGGGAAAGAATTATTCAGACAGGGACTCAGGGACTAACTTAAGCTGTTATTTGGTATCTCTAATATGCATAGAGATCAGGGAAACATTTGTTGAACTGTTTAAAGGAATGTAGGGACATTTTGAACATATGCCACCAATCTGTACTCAGCAGATGACCCTGGGTCACAGTGACCATAGTAGTATCACAGTAGTAAGAGATATCTAGAAGAAACTTTTAAGGAGGACTGTTCTGCATAGGCCTAGCTGACTCTTTTTCCCCACTATGAGAAGATTACCTTGAACAACCTTCCTAAAACTCTGTGTTGACACTTGATATTCACTGAAAAGGGCAATGACTGTTCAGAGACTGGTTTCTTGGACTGAACATTCTGCATGACTTCTCCCAGCAAAGCTCCCCCAGTGACTCAGAGTGCTGGCTAGTGCAATACTGGGCTCATGGCAAGGAAAATACCACTCCCTTTTTGTGACTGAGTCCTTTTAGGCTCCCCTTAGTGCATCTCCTGGCAATGATTAGGAACATCTACTTAATTTTTTAAAGGCTACTCCCCCCCCATAGACTCCAGTCCTGTGAAGTCCTTAGGAAACATACCAAGATCTGAAAAGCTATTGTTTGGTATTTCAAATCCTGGTCTCTTTATGTCCAGCTGGTGGGAAAATAGGGGAGAGAGACACAGGGAAAATAGGAAGGCGGCAGGGAATGGGGAGGGGGAGAAGAGTTAGAAGTCGAGTGCCAAATGGATAGAACTGGGGATAAATGGATCCAAAGGACAGAGAAAATGGGACAAAAGTAGAGCAGAGTATGCTTAGTGCTGGTCCTACTGGATGTTTCACTAGGGACTTTATGCAACCAGTGGGAGGTTTTCTCCTATGAAATAGCCTGTGGGGAGAAGTAATTAAACATAGAGGCACCTCAATAAATAAGGAGAAGATTAAAAAGAATACCATCAAGCAAGAAAGAAAAAATATCTCAGAAGTATCTGGAATATAAAGGCAGGAATAAGAACAAAAAGCAAGTATTCTGTATGTGGCTTCCTGCCAGGGACAGACAATTTTATCTCTCTGTGCTGTGGTTCTTCCCACTGTAGAATGGAGCCATGGATGCTCTTTCCAATTTTTCAGAAATATTTGAAGTCTAGGATTGGTTGTTTGGATTGCAATTAGCAGTGGATAATGCAGAGTGAGAGAGGCTTGCCACAGAGATGGAGTCATCCTGGGAATATCAAGACAGAGAACGTCGTAGCAGTCACCAATGTGTAATAGTGCTACTGAGATTTTATGGGAGAAAACAAGTACATTTTAAATGAAGATGAAGAAAGCAATAACATGTATTAAAAAGAATCAGCATGCAAAGGAATGACTTTACATGTTGTAACTTCCCTCTCATATGGTTAATTTTTTTCTTTTTTTATGCTGTCTGGAGTTTAATACAAACTTTTCTTTTGGGTTGGATATACCCCTCCCATTCCCATCGCCAAGCTGTGGGTCATCAGATTTGCTAAAAGCCTGTGACAGAAAAATCTTCAGAATCAAACCTTAACTTTGGTTGGCTGGGTCAAACACACAGCATATTTATGAAGTCTGAAATCCTGCAGCAAATGCAATTATAATCTGTTTGGTAATCAGCTGTTGTGCTTCTGATCAGTCTGTATAAATGTACAGCCTACATGGGAAGCTTTGTATTGCACTGCTTCACACATATTTGGGTCCCTTTCTTGGCTAAAAGGAGTTTATAAAATGGCTTGCACTAGTAACAGCTGAAGATTATGATAATGTCTTTCATCTTTGACATCACTGAAAAACACATGGCTATTGTCTATTGCAAAATCCTGATGGTCTTTGAAATTTGGCTATGGATCCTTACCAATCCCTGCACTATCTAACTTCATCTCTATCTCACGTATTTGTATTATGCAAACTGTTGGATGATGATTTATTTTTGTTCAGCACTACTATGCTTTAAACTTCACTTGAGTCACAGCAAAGGTTGGGCCATGCTAGGAAAAACAATGTCAGTAGAAGTTTGGACAGGCTTCAGGTCTCTCATATTTCAAATAATATTTGGTTGCAATAAAGGCAACAAATTGCAGCCAGAAGATTGTATTTTCAGTGCTTAGGAATTTAAAAAAGATACAGTAGATAAGCAGCATAAAAGCACAAGGTTATAGTTGCATTTCTACAGGAGAAGAAAGGCATTGAAGCACCTACTTTTATTTTTTTTTTTAGGAATGCAGATCTGTTTCTCTGTCTTACAGATACCTCTGCACAGAACACTCAGCCATAATTAAGGACAGCATATTTTCTGAACTTCACTCTTTTGGCTGCATGAGGAGACCTGATGGTGTTTTCTTCTAATGGGGATAGTCATAAAAGTTTCTGCCTTTAAAATTTTGAAATTCAGACATAAAGGATGTGAAAGCTATGAATATTAAGGAAACTATCATTTTTCTTATTCCACTGATTTACAGGCCAACTATGGACTATTTGATATCTTATCCTACAGGTTCAGTAGGGCTTTTTTTTTGGCCTAAGATCATGATTGCATTCCCAATCCTCTTGTAAAGACTTTGTTTCTACAGTCTCTGTGTACTTGAATGTGAGAAGTAATGCGCAGAAGAGTCCTAGGGGAAGAACGTTAAATTTCCCATATTTCTTCACTAGACTTGAACCAGTCCTGGTATTTATCACAACGCAATCCCACAGATTTAGATGATAGCATCTAAGAAAACAGATGGGAGCCAGGGGTGGCCAGCTGCAGCCTGGTGGCAGTGTGGTTGGGTGGTGTTCAGGCAGCCCTTTCCCTTCCCCTCCTGTTCAGTGTGCTGTGTTCTCAGAAGAGCATCCTGGGGCTTAGCTGAGGAATTGGTGACAGCAGCCTCAGGGCAGCCTTTTGCCCTTCTAAACCAGTATCTTCTGTTGGGGTGAATCTTCACAAGCTAAACACCAGAAGTGGAAAGGGACAGCATTTCAAAGAATATATTGATTCTGTTTGGGTTTTTTTTCCTCTCCCTTCCTCTACACCGGCAGCTCAGACAGGACCTGATGACTGCTTTTTGCTGCCTCCATAGACTGAGAGTGCTGCTGCACCACAATAAACTTTGTCTCTGTTAAATCAACTCTAGAAGCTTAAAATACACTTCAAAGGCCCTTTTGTCTGCCTGGTGCAATGTCCTGTATGCCTGCTGCCAATCACATTATGTCGGTTTTACTCGCCACTTTTCAGCTATCTTTACAGCATTTTATCTCTGAAGTCCTCTGCCAGCAATCCATTTACACTGCTGCTTCCCTGTCAGAACTGGGAAAATACATTTTAAAAAATATTATTAATCTCTGTTTAAATCCGTGAGCTTCTGCAGTACATTCAAGAAGGGGGAAAACTTTTGAACTGGGAAGATCTAGGCATTTTAGAGAAGAACCTACTGCTTTCACTAGAGGTTCAAGTGGACATGAAGCACAACTTGTGTGATACAAACATGAATTATCTCTATAAGAACAGGATTTCTCTACCAAAGTACAAGAGTGGATTTTGGGAGGTTTTGTCTGGAATGTAAAAGTACAGAGTACTTCTCCATATGAGTAAGTTGTATATATTTATACATACTGTATACTAGTAAGTTGCACATGGAAGAAATAGGAAGGACATTGAGGTACTGGCAAGGATTCAGAGAAGGGCAGCCAGGCTGATTAGGGGTCTAGAGAACAGGTCTTACGAGGAGAGGCTGAGGGAGCTGGGGCTGTTTAGTCTGAAGCAAAGGAGGTTGAAAGGAGACCTTACTGCCCTCTACAACTACCTGAAGGGAGGTGGTAGTGCAGCGTGTGTTGGCCTCTTCTCCCAAGTGACTAGGGATAGGATAAGAGGTAGTTGCACCACGGGAGGTTCAGATTAGATATTAGGAAAAATTTCTTTATTGAAAGAGTGGAGAAACATTGGAACAGGTTGCCCAGGGAGGTGGTGGAGTTGCCATCCCTAGAGGTATTAAAAAACAGGTAGATGTGATGCTCCTGGAGATAATTTACTGGTTAAGATGGTGTAGGACTGATGGTTGGACTTGATGGTCTCGAAGGTCATTTCCAACCATGATAATTCTAATATTCTATTCTATGAAACACATAAATTATATACATACATCAATGCTTTCTTCTGTTGATTTTTAAACCTAACTGCTTTCTGGGATGGAAAAGAAAAGGCAGACTTATTTTCTGCTAGAAAAAACTCATAATAGAAGACATTATCCTTCCCATTCTATAGTGCATAATGAGATGTAGCTATACCTGTCTGCCACCTTTACTTTTACAAAACCTTCTTTGTTTCTATAATCATGTGGGTAAACACTGCTGGCTCTGTACCCAAGAACTGCAGAAGTGAATGTTGTATTTCAATGCTTTCTCCCCTGTTCATTCTTGTGTCTATTTTAATAATCTTCTCTTTGAAGTTCAAGGTGTCATACATTCAAAATGAATGCTGGAGGTATAGCCATAGGTTGGCACGTGCCATTCATGGGTTTAACTGTAATCTATGCCCTGGTTTCTCCAGGGGATGTTTGACCTGACAGTGCAGCGAATTTATGAGAGTGAAATCCCTTCTCAAAGGCAAGTGCTGAAAAGTCATTACATCTGTTTCACCTTGTGGGAAAATTATTTGGTTTACAGAAAATCTCAAAATTAAATTAGAACACACAGCACCCTGGAAGCAGGTCACTTCTGCTTCTGGAATGTTTTATTCTTGCATCTTGCAAACTTCACAGCAGCATGGCTGGCCAAAAGATAACCCTGTGATTAAAAATTTATTTTTCTAAGAAATTAGAAAAAGCAACAGGAAGGTAATTGAAATTTCAAACTTAGTGCTGGAAATAAGAACATCAAACAAAACCAGGCACTGTTTTAATCTATCATCAATGTGATTTAAACACAGACATGGCAGTCTAAATCATCAGTGTGTCTCCCCTGTGACATCACCAAGGACTCAATGAAACAGTGCTTGAGCATACAATTTTATTTACAGGTATTTCTGTAAAACTAGTCGTTTCTCTTTCATCCTCACTATCGTAAGGGAAAACCCTAACTAAAGTTGGAGAAGTGCTCATGCATTCTGCCCCATCTGTGATACATGAAGGCAAGAGAAGCCTCTGCTGATCTCTGTAGATGGTACACTGGAAGACCTGTTAACATGGTCCATCACACATTGTCTGTAAGTCACAGAATCACAGAATCATTGAGGCTGGAAAGGGCCTCTGAAATCATCAAGTACAGCCTATGACCTAACACCACCACACTGGCCAGAGCATGGCACTAAGTGCTACATCCAGTCTCTCCTTAAACACCTCCAGGGACGGTGACCTGGGCAGTCCATTCCAATGCCTTTCTCCCTTTCCGCGAGGAAGTGACTCCTAATGTCTAACCTAAACCTCCCTTAGTGCAGCTTCAGGCCATGCCCTCTCATCCTCTCACTAGTTTCATTGGAGAAGAGCCTGACCCCACTTGACTACAACCTCCCTGCAGGGAGTTGTAGAGAGTGATATAGTCCCCTCTGTATCTCCTCTTCTCCAGGCTAAGTAACCCCAGCTTCATCAGTCTCCCCTCTTAAGATTTTCCCTCTAGTCCCTTCACAGCTTCATTGCTCTCCTCTGGACCTGCTCCAGCACCTCAATCTCCTTCCTGAACTGGGGGGCCCAGAACTGGACACAGTACTCAAGGTGCTGAATACAGGTGGAGAATAACATCCCTAGACCTGCTGGCCACACAGTTCCTGATAAAAGCCCGATACATCCAGCCCAGTATAGCTGATGTATAGCTGAACTGCTTGTTAGTGAACAAATTATGCTTCTGCATGTTTCCATTGCTGTGATTCCTGTTATTGGTTTGATTTTGCTTTTGTGTTTATTACTGAAACAGCTAGAATAGAAAAAAGATGGATGGGAGGGTGAAGCTGGAAACCTCTTCATAACCTAAAAAGCATCTGATCAGCTGTATTTTACCTCTCTGGCAGACAGGCAGAGTCCATGGGGGAATGACCATTTGCTTCAGAAAATGTCATTTACTCCATTGCTCTCCCCCTCCTCCCCCATCTGGTATAACTCTTCTGCTGTTTTCACAGCACTCTGAGCCTAACACAGACTGGCACCCCACCATCCTGGATGCTGTGCAGGCACAGCACAAAAAGATTTTCAAAGCGTGTTGAGTGGCTTTTTGGTGTCTGATGGCTGCCATGCAGGGACCTTGCAGGACAGTCGAGTCTAGGATATGTCACCTTATTTGCCTATCATTATTTGCATTAATGCTTCCATGTAGGTTAGCCAGGATATTTTTATACTCTCTTTAGTTACCACTGCTTCTAAATCCAGAGTTCCAGTGAGCATCTGCCTTGTGGGAATGGAAATACAAAGCTGGGTTGGCTGAGACTGTGGCAGGTCTGAATCATCTTACAGAGACCCTGGGTGCTGAGGACCTGACCTGTGGAAGTCAAGGAGTCCACAGCCAGTGCCCATATGGTCATTCAGTATCAGTGAGACACATTTGAAAATAATTAATTTCACAATTCCAGTAATAATGTAATTCTATAGATTACTGTTTCCACATCTATTCAGAGGAGGCTGCATGGGATTTCCTTACTGTTTTGAGAGCACACCATGCTGGGCCCTTGTGCTGGGTTTGGTGCTGATGTGATCAGCAGAGAGGTGCTCCTCAGTACTCACAGTGAGGGCTGTGGCACAGGGACACAAAGAAGCAGAAATCAAAGTCAGGCAGCCTCAGAAGATGTCAGTGACAGTAATTGTGCTGAAAAGCCATCAGGGACCAGGCAACCTCTAGAACTCAAAACAGCCAAGGATATGACTCTATATTTAGATTTATTTTAGTAATAATTGTTCTGAATAGGGTCAGTAGCCATGTGATGGTATGTTAAAACAGGTATTTGTCCATATATTTTTTATTTCAACCACATCTCTTTATAAGTAATTTTATACTTGGGTCTGAAATATTTGTACCATTATCTGTTTTTTATTTTGTGGAGGATAGCTAAGTAAAGATATCTGTTTGTAAGGTAGCTGCATAAGACTCTCATTCAGGGGCTTGTGGAGGCTGAAAGAATCTAAATTCTCAGGAATCTGTGTTCCCACCAGCAAAATTCTCTGAGTGCCCACCATGCTGCATGGCTCTTGGGTATGGAGAGCTATGTGCAACCTTGCTGCCCAGCACACTCTGTGGTTGCTTCCTGCAGCAGATGTACACAGTGATCTGAACATCACATGCCCGACCTACCTGAAGACAGGGTGATGGGTCAGGACCAAAGGAACACTTGCACAGAGGTGACTTGGATAGGTACCACATGAAAGGACTAAGAAGAGAACAACCATGGACACTCCCTGTAAGCTGTAACTCAGGGAAGGCCTGAATAAGAGACAACAGGCTTTCTGTAAAGCTTTTTTTCATTGACCCCACTCTCATACTCTTCCATGAAAGAATCATCACTCTTCTCTCCCCTTGTGGCATCTCCACCTCCCATCACACTGCAGCTCCCAGTGGCCTCACCCCCAGTGGCACTGCTGTGCCTGGGCAGACAAATAATGAGTTAAGTTTCTGTAGCCAGAGCCCCCAGGGGGGATGAAATAGAGTTGACTGTCTACTCTGTGTGGCTATTTGAGAGGAGATGTCACAGCAGCAGCACTAGCACTGTCCTCCCTCCAGCTGATCACCCCTCTTTCTGCCCCTCACCTCTGACACGTGGCACTGAGGTTACAAAGGAGACTGCCCAAGCAGGCACCAGGGAATTCCCAGGTGCCAAAGGGGCTCCCTGCACATCCAGCCACGGTTGCTATCCATTCATTCATTTCTTCTTCATTAGAGGATGTGGGAATATAGTTTTTACCCTCTTAATATACACGCAATATGAAATACTGGGGTGGACTGAGAAAACCCATCCCACAGTAGTCTGTACCCAGTAGTCATGGTGCTCCCAGGAAGACTTGAAATACCAACTCTGACAAATCCCTGTTGCCTGTATTCTTTTCCTTCTTGCAGTGACTCACAAAGGGTTTATTTGATTCTCCATTCTAGTGTTTTTCCTATATTAAAGATAACATAATGCCCTACAATCCCACAGTATCTCCTTTTTCTGAAGATGTTAGTGCAGTTCAGCTGACGAGACATGAGATGCTGCAGAACTAGAAGTCCAATTTAAAATAGTTATCAAGGTTCCCTCTGTAATTATGGGGAAAAGTTGAGTGCCTCAGGAGAGTAATTTTAGGAATCATTTTAAGATGAGAAAATTACCTTCTGGACAAGACACTTGTCTCCAATGACTGTGCAGTGGGAGTTATTATTGATGCCTGACTTTCAGACGATGCACACTGAGTGGCCCCAATGTCTGTTCTGCATTTGCCCGTCCAAGTCCTGTGGACCTCCAAGGTTGTTTCAGCTAATTTTTCAAAGACCCCAGCATAAAAACAATCAGGGAACTGATCTGGGAAACAGCACGACTCAACAACTAACTTTCCTAAATCTTTCTCTTAGCCTGAGTTCTGATGTAGGTTGTCTTTATTGTGTAATTGCATGCAATTTTTTAATTGAAGGATGACACAAAGCTTCAATATTTTGCCTTTGCCTGTGTGATCAAGTGATGTAATTCCTTCTATACTACGTGGTGGTCCATCTCTTTTCCCATCTTCCTCTTACTGCTAATACAATTGGAATATGTTTCTTTGTTGCCCTTTATGTCTATTGGTACATGTATATTGTAGAATTATAATTTCAGCCATGCAGTAATCTATTTTGAATGATTACTGCATAGCTGCCTTGTAAATTCTGACACGTCAAATGTTTTAAGAACACAGACTGGAATTAATTCACATCATAGACTAATCTGCTGCAAATGTCTTTTTAAAAAGTCTTTTGTATCACTCCTCAAAGAGGGAATCAAGCAATAGAAAAACAACAGCTGAAATAAAACTGAGAAGAAATGAAATTCTACTTGACTTTAAGTGGTGTTAACAGATGTTTTTGTTTTGTTTTGTTGTTTTTGCTTGGTTGGTTGGTTGGTTGTTTTTTTGTTTTTTTTTTTTTGTATTTCTAGACTGTGTTTGGAGTATACATTCCAGAACAAATTTCTGCTGTGATCATGCAAGCAGGTTGTTTTGAGCTAAAAGAACTTAGACACACAAGTTGTTTGTCTGCTCCATGGTGGTAGTCAACAAAGTGGATTTAAAGTAATGTCCTGGTACAGGATCTACTGTAAATACAGTGGAGCTGTGTAAAGACAGTTGACGTTGTTACCTCTTAGTCATATGGGAAAGAGCTGTACCATCAAAAATACATAGATGGCTCATGGAGCTGTACAGGTTTTGCTATGTACAACAGCTACAGCATTGCAGCCTCTGTGGGTGGGAAGAGCAGGGCACTCCCTCAGCCCCGTCAGTGCCCTTTACAATCCTGGGATCCCCTCCTGTGTGTCAGGCAGTGTTCTTGTGCAGCTGCTGCGGATGTTGCTGAAAGTGGACAAGACAGATTCTGTGTGTAAGGCAAAGCACATAGCTGTGAAACATATCATGCTATCAATTTTTAAGTACTGTTAAGGAAGTGATGGCATGGAGTGTTTTTCACAAATAAATGCGAAGGATTAAGTGTCCTAAGTGGGAGGCAACGACAGCAGAAAATAACACCGAGAAAACTTGGCTGAGTGTTTTCTAAGCTGCTAGGCAGCCTTGTTCCTTTGGCCACGGTGGCCAGCCAGGCTGTGACACTCCTGCAAGCTAAGCACAGCTTTGGGATAGGACACCTTTCTGGAGAACGAAATGCTGTACAAGAAACAATGCTCTGGTAGTATTTTTTTAAGGAAGAGGTCATTCTTCCCCAGGAGTAAGGAATGAATCAGTGTCCTGGCACGAAGCTAAGGGCTCCAGACCTCCATGCTCATTGTCAGAGCTCCAGTAAAGCTTTTTGCAACTGTTACTGTCTTCTCGAAATTTCAAGCTGAGAAATTATGTTCTGATTGTCTGTTTTCCTACAGTGGTTTTATTTGGGCATGATACGCTCATTGTCTGTAGCTGCTGCAACATTGCTGTTTGTTCTCACAGCACACAAAATGTTCCACCTTAGAAGCGACCGCTTTCCAGGGCTAAGTAATGCCAGCATATGCAGCACATAAAGTCCTTTAAGATTCCACACAATGAAATGTCCTGTATTTTTAAGAATTGTGTTCTTGTTCTTATAGGCCTCAAACAGGAAATATTTACGCACATTTTCAATTAAGTTGTATTGAAGTTAGTATAATTGAAGTCCACATTCTTAGCATGTGTTTCTAATTAAACACATCCATAAATGCTTTCCCTATCTGAGGTCTTCAAGCCTGTGAAAGCACAGAAGCTAAAGTGTTCATTTTCATCTGGTCTAGGTGCTTGTTTTTGTGCATATATTTGAGAGCAATCATCATGCTCCCTCCTTCCCCAGTTAAAATACTTAAAAACTGGGAACCGCAGTTGCACCCATAGACTTCCAGCCTCAAGGGTATGGCTTGCCTAAAGCAGTGCTGGAAGATATGGTGCTTACATGTGACACAAGAAACTGTCAAACATGCCCATAAAAACCACAGCTAAAGACACACTGAAGTTGAAGGTTTCACAAATTGACTTAATCTTCCTGTCATGGAGGTTTGAAAGGACACACTCTGCTCTAGTCCTCTTGAGGACAGACATGTAGACCCTGATTTCAGCCATCACTAAGTTGCTCTGGCTGGAAAAAGAGAAAAAAACTTCCACATGTTGATTTTGGCTGAGCAGTGGTAATCATATTTTTGAGACATAAAACAGGGGTGCTTTAAGCTGACCATTCAAAGCTACACTAGAAATGAGCAGAGCAGTGCACTCACACTTCAGACCCTGTCTTCCACTGTCTGTTCACTAGAATATTGACATTCCCTTATAGTAGGCATCACATATAGTTATGGCACTTCAGGATATGGCTTAGTTGGCATGGTGGTGTTGGGTTGATGGTTGGACTTGGTGATTTTAGGGGTTTTTTTCAACTTCAATGATTCTGTGATTCCCATCACATGAAGGAGACTTTCACATTTGGAGATCACTGAAAGAAAAACAGAATGGAGGACTAAATACATGAAGCCATATGCTACAAACTCTTTGGATTGTTGTACATGAATATTTGGAAGCACAAGCTTCATGCCTATGTCCTTTATGAGAAAAATTAATTGCTTTTTAAAAGCAATTTTTTTTTAATTTTTAAAAGCAGTTTTATTTCATCATCATCTATGGTAATGACAGCAGCAATTCTTTCTCAAAAAAAAAGCAGGAACTGGCTGTGATTTTGTGAAAATAACCTGACAGTCACTTGAAGGCTTGTTTTACTGTACTCATCATGACATTTCTTGAAATAGCTCATCAACTTGTGAAAAAACAGGAACAGAAAGAGATGTCTGCATCTTTCTCCATGTGCCTTTTTGAGAGAAATTTTCTCATCTGTTTTGGATTCTGGGCTCTAAGTGGATGGAGGATTAGTCAATTTTACTCTATGTTTCTACGTTTTCTTTTCAAAGGGTGTGGAGGCTGATATCTGAGTCTTCCTGTGATAAGCACATGCTGCAGGTGAGGGCTGGTTGCTGTGGAGCTCCTGGCACCTGGGCACAGGGCTTGGAGTCATAGATCTTGACAGCTTCATTGTCCCTAGGAAAGAAGATGTCATGGGAAGCTGTGATCCTCCAGACTTGGTCCACAGGTAACTTTGGTAGGACTTATGGAGGATTTTGACACAGAGTACAAAAACTAGGGGTTATTGTTGAAGGATATGCTTATAAGGCACCAAGGAACAGACTGTAAAATGTAATCATGACACTACAGTAGACATTAAGCCAAATGTTTGCCAAGTGATTGAGCAAATCAAACACTAACTCACTTGTTTCAACTTAACAAAATAGAACAAGATGCTCGTTACCTTTCGTACTGGAATATGAGTGCATTGCAGGATCCCAACACATTTTGGCTTCTGGTCATCCAAAGATCACCACATTATCCCCGACAAAGCCTTTGTGCTGATCTCTCAGAGTGGTGGCAGTCTCAGCTTATGTATCTACTCTAGTTCCTGGCACACCCCTGCCAGATCTTCAACTCATTCCTCTGCATGTTTTCTCATAAAAGGGCTCAGATAACAAACACTCCCTCACTGGCACTTGACACATCCTCATGGCACCCTTTAGCACTTTTTGTTTTCCACTCTGAGCTTCCTGGAGACTGGTTCTGTGATTTTAGCCTCTCATTTTATTTGCTAGCAGCTGTAGACTTCAGCTCTTCTTTCTTTTCTCCACTGCTCCATCTAGCCAAGCTAAAACATCATATAGATAAAAAGCCATTAACAAACTCTTGGGCATACTCCTGTGTTTGTGATCTTGTTTGCAGCGGGAAGAACATATTTGCTGTGTCTCCATTTCAGAAAAGCTTTCTCAGCTTCCAGTAGGAGTTTTTAATACTATATTTTCTTTGTTTACACATCCCACAACAATCTATTTATTATTTAAAGCTTTTCTTCTAAAAAGACATTGTTCATTAATTTGCTTGATAAGACTTGTATAAATACAGAGCTGTGACTTTGCATATGAACTACTTAGCCTTTTTCATAAGAACTAATTTCTAGTGTTAAGGGCTCCCCCACCACACAAATGAATTTTTTTTTCAGTAATTCCTTGACAGGGAAGATGCCTCAAGGTTCTGCTTGTTGGCTTAGGTTGTCTCATGTATTTGTACTGTTATAACACATAAAGTGATAAATGCTTGACAAGTAGATATATAATTTCTCATTTCTGCCTTTGTCCTATTTCCCCAAAAGCTTGTGACATTAGTCTGCATCTACAAGCCCCAGATTATCTGTTGAAGTTGGGTCCTGGGCTGTGGGCAGGTTGGGGAGAGGCCCAGAGGAGACTGTTTGGGGGCAGTAGAGTCTGTGGGTGCCATCAGCACCATGACAGGGAGGGGACTGCTGATACTAATGCCAGTATGTGACATTACTTGTGGTTTTGTTTTATTAAGTAGCTAGATATTCTAGGAAATAAGGTTCAGAACATACCATCTTACTCAGTGTGTTGTGCCTATGTTTGCTTATATTCATATATCTCAATATCTTTCAAACCCTCTGGCCAACTTCAGCTAGCAAGGTATTAATGATATTACCACAAGCATCATGAAATCACACAAGCCTGTTTTATCACTCCAGCTGAGAGGAAGGCTGTTGAGAGAGTGCAACCCTAGTAGACACCTGAGAATCCCCTGGAGACAGAGCTTTCCACAGAAGAAACTTTACTCCTCTCCGGACACCAGATTTGAAACACAAGTCTATGGGAAACCACGTGCCCTTTGAGCTGGCACCCAGACTGACGCATTTGGCTGGCACTTCAGGTTTCCCCCTTCCACCTTGTTTGGCAACAGCTGACTGGGAGCAGCCGGCTGGTCTGGTCAGCCCACATTGTTCTTGCTTTTCCCTCCAACATAAAGGCACACTGATGAATGATTGCAGTTAGTGCATTCTGTACGTTACTTGTCAGGAAAGGAATAGTGGAAGCAATTGCAAGGGGTTTCACTGAGATATGGGGGATAGGAAGCAAGACACACAGGAACCCAGGACTCTTCTAGAATCAGCTACAGACTTTCATCTTCAAACTGGTGTTTGGCAAGGGAAGCCACCCTTACCCAGTGCAGTTTCTTTCCTGAACTAAGCACAAAGTACTCTGTCTCCTCATCTCAGGAGCTTAAATAGCATTATTGACAGTTTGTTTTTTTTTAAAATCTGTGAGGCATAAGAGCTGTAGAAGGTACACAAGCAATAGCAGGAGAAGTGAAAAAGCAATGCTGCCCTCTTTTCTGTGGGCTCCCATGAGGCTGCTTTGTGTCGTGAAGAACAATCCATTCAGTGCCCAGCTGGAATCTCAAATAACCATCTCATTTTTCTTTTCCAGTAATGGGGCCACTTTTATGCAGGGAAGTAGACACGGAGGTCCAGAGACAGCAGAACTGTAAAATCTATGTGTAAGTGCAATAGTAGTTGGCAAAAAATTAGAATGAGGCTTCCTGAAGTTGGGGCATAGTTGAATAGAGAAGTTGTAGCCCAGAGGTGTTTTCAGGGACAACTTTACCTTTTCCCCCTAGTGCTATTATGTTTTGTTAAGCAGGTTGCATGGTGGACAAACATGAGGTTTGAAGAGTGCAGGAAAATATTTTGCAAGTGTACCCAAAAAGCCCATGACTGATGTGGTACAATTTGTCTTGTCTTCAAAATGGAATTTTATGTGCTCTACCACCACTTACAATTGAGATGATTTGTACTCTTGAGGACATCTTCTCTATAGCTTTTAATACCCAGTAATAGGCTAAAAATTATTACTAGCCCTGGTACAGTGCCCTTCCCAACTTGTCTCCCAACCACTGAACTTTGGGAAGCCTACCAAGTCCCTGACAGCAGTGCTTTCTCGTGGGAGCAGAACTCACAGTTTGGTCCAGGAGAAGAGACAGGGTTTTCATATTTAATTCTGATGTCAGCAGCAGAAACCTTCAAAGCAGGGAAATACTCCCCAGCTGTGAGCTGAGCTGCTCAGGAGGTACCACTCCTGTCACTCCATCAAGCTGATCAGGGTAGGAAAGAACTCTTCTTCTAGGCTGGGTGCACTGAAGAGGCGCCAGGGCCTCCCACCCACAATCCTCATTAAAGAAAAATAGCAGCAGCACAAAGCCCAAGGATTGTTTACTTATTTGTAGTATCTCAGCAACGGCTACTCTCCATCATCTGTTTTTGCTTTGGTGATTTCTTTTTTTTTTTTTTAATAAAAAGAAATGCCACATGCTGCCACACAAGTAGCTAACCTCCTGTGGCTGGTCAGAGGCTGCCCATGATGTCCAGCTGGGATGGAGCATGGGCTCTGCTTCCCAGCTGTTGGGCCTGGTTTGGAAGGAAGGGACACAGACCAGGACTTTGCAATTGTTCTCTTTTTCTCCAATAAATCAAACGCTCACTCAAAAAAGTTCAGGCTTGTGACACTGGGTAAGCAGGACAACTAATTTTGTCTGGCACAAAAACTAACAAACAAATAAAGTTCTGGAAATGCCCAACTGGTTCATTTCAACATTTTCAGAAGGAAACATTGCATTTTGGAGGGCTTGATTCATAAGGCAACTTAATAGCTTTCACAACACGGAGAAGAAAGAGATGGTTGCACATCTATCCCTCACAACCCATTCTTATATTTTGGTGTCTACAGCACTTGTCTGAGTGGGTAATTAATTACTTCAATTATTTTCTGTAAATTGGGATGAAGCTTCAGTTAGAAGTACTGTGAGAGCTCTACTACAGAGAACCTTTTCTAAGCATTGATACAAGTTCCCGAGAAGACAAGGGCCCAACTGCAAGTGTGTTTTCTGCAGCAGAGACACAATGAGGAGGGATGAATTTGTGTCTCCTCAGTAAATACTCCAAAAAAATGAACTTTCCTGGTTGAGGATGCAGGATCAGAGTTCTTAAAGTTGTTTAAGTCACTTGGTAAATCTAGCCTTTACTTTTACAATTTCTTTATGTTAACGGTCTCCAAAATTGAATCACAGTTCAGAAAACAAAATAATTTGAAATAGTTCTGAGTCAAACATTGAATTTAAAGGTAATTTTTTAGGAAGCTGTACTGCATATTGGCAGAGGCAAGGGCTAGCACAGCATGAAGATTCAACTAGTTCAACAGCAGGATCTTTGAGTTGGGAATCATTGGATTTTTGTCTGGGGCAGATGACACCTCACTGGTGTAGAGCTCCCTGTGGATGTTACACAACTCTTCTGCAGTCAAATAGTTGTAAAACCTTAATGAGTTGTGAAAGACATTTCTGGCCTATGGATCAGTCAGTACTCCTGCCTGTCATGGAGAGTCTGCCAAACCATGGTGTAGGAAACTGAGGGCATCAAAAGGAAGCAGGAGATGACTGTCTCATGTTTGGTGAAGTTAAACTCATGTTTGGTTAAGTGTAAAGAGGATGGTTGTACAGGGTAATAAAGATAGGCTTGGTAGCACTGCTGTTACAAGTTAAAAGGGAAGTTGTATGTGGGCTTATTTTTTGAGCTACCACACAGGCTCTCAGTGCCACTGGTGTTCCTGTGGCAGGCACTGCAGAGACACAGGGAGAGAGGCACTCCTGCTCTGAGGGCCTCAAAGCTGTGACAATATCCTGGGTCTGAGAGGAGCCACCCCTGTGCCCCCTGGTCCCAGTTCCAAAACACCTCTGCACTAATCCCAGATAGACACACAGATAAGGGGGATTGTGTCTGGGAAAACAGAATGCCATCCCGTTCATGTAAGATTTCTTAGCTCATCCAGCAATTCACCCAGCTGGGGCAGGGACTGAGCCCAAAACACCTGAACATCAGTGCTCCAACCATGTGGCCATGTGTTGGGAAGACTCAGAGGGACATCAGAACAGCAAGAAGGACTGAATTGAGTTCCAGCCACTTCTGTCACAATCACCAGGGCAGAGAGGAATTACTCCTTTCTCTCTCACATTCCACCACACAGCTTGCTTACAGACTTCTTGTACTTGCTCCCTTTGGTTCAGGGACTGCCCTGATCCAGCTCGAGAGATGAGCTCTTCATGTACTGGCTTAATTGAAGATGGTGAGGAACACAGCAGGAATTGTTCCTGAGTACTGGAAAAAATACTTATGAGAACACTTCATAGTAGCTGTAATGCAGCTTTCTGGAGTGCAGTTTTGAAGACCAATGGTTACTCAAAAAACACTATGAACAAAGAAGTACCTTTCCCCTCCACTTTCGAATCTACCTGCACTTCTGATCATGCAGCAGAGAGGAGCTTTAAAAAGAAAATGAGGATGTAATTGCTTTCCATACAGAGATGTGGGAGTGCTTCCTGCAACTGATGGAGAGAAATTGAATTCATAGGATACTTTTGCCATGATTGAGGTGCTCAGTTTTCACTCACCAGTTCTAAAGGCTCATTTTAAGGTGCACCGTGGCTGAAAAGGATTTAACAACACATATAACCCTGTGGTTAGTGATTTTATCATGCAATATAGATACGGAAGCTAAGTACACAATCTCAGGTAGCCTTCAGGGCTGAAAATCCACAGGCTATCTGTGCCCTCCCTAACACACTAGTAGATGGGAAATGATGCTGAACATTCCTTACTTCTCTGTATTTCCCAAGCAAACTTGGAAAAAACAAAACAAATAAAAACTGTTTGATGCCCTTGCAGCCCTAAGTGTTGAACTTGTCTTTTTGAAATGCTGTGTCAACAATTCTTCACTAGCAGACCCATTATTTTTATTGGCTTCAGCTCTCTGTCTGGCGTTGACAGGTTAATTTACAGTGAGAGTCACCTCTACTTGCTATACCAGAAAGCACAACTCACCCTGTGCTTGAGTGCCACACTCTCCAGAACAGGAATGTTGGAGAGTGAGTGCATGGGTGCTGCCTTGCAGCTTTGTGCAGGCAGTCAGGGACTTGCACGAAAGAATGCTCTGCTGGGGGAAATAATTTTTGCCAGCATATACAACTCAAGCAGGAATGGTTGCAATTATTACTTACCGTGCTTGTTAGAGAGGGCATGTGGGAAGATTAGCCTCAAGAATGTCACTCTTGGACATGGTCTTCCCATAGGGATTATACCACAGGTTTATTTCTTTTTCTTTTTCTTTTTCTTTTTCTTTTTCTTTTTCTTTTTCTTTTTCTTTTTCTTTTTCTTTTTCTTTTTCTTTTTCTTTTTCTTTTTCTTTTTCTTTTTCTTTTTCTTTTTCTTTTTCTTTTTCTTTTTCTTTTTCTTTTTCTTTTTTCTCCTCTTCTCTTCTCTTCTCTTCTCTTCTCTTCTCTTCTCTTCTCTTCTCTTCTCTTCTCTTCTCTTCTCTTCTCTTCTCTTCTCTTCTCTTCTCTTCTCTTCTCTTCTCTTCTCTTCTCTTCTCTTCCCTTCCCTTCCCTTGCCTTCCCTTTCCCTTCCCTTCCCTTTATTTCTTTTTGTTCCCTCTCCTCTTCCCCCGTATATTTGAGAAGCAGAAGGAATTCAGAACAGTTAAAGGAGAGGGATAAGTGCTGCTAAGAGGCAAATTATGACAGCTAGGGTGCAGACCAACAAACTTTGCATCACAGGAAAACATCACAGTGTGTCTCTGAGTTTTGTTTGTATTTCTGTAGTGTTGTGGGTTTGGGGTTTGGGGTTTTTTTGGTTGTATTCTTTAATAGGAAGCCATATAAAACAATTGAATGGATGGTATTTTAATCCTAAAAAGACCAGATATCAACACTTTTGCATTCTCTCAGTTTCCCCTCATAAAATGACCACACTCTGGCACTGCTTACCCAGCACAAAGAAGCACTAAGTATGGATAAGATACAAGGATTTTCTTTCCTTCCAGAATTGGTGGACCAAACTAACAGCCCTCAGGCTCAGATGGTAGTTTTTTGTCTACATGGCCATTATAGATCCAGAAGCCATGCTGTGGTATTGTGACCATATTGGTGTTTGGGGTGGTTACATTCTGCTGAAATGATCCTATGTGTCTGCATTACACTCTCCTTCCAGGCTAGCCTTCAGTCTTGCTTTTACTCACTCCTGACGCAGCAAGTAAAATTGTTGAAACAATTCATGTGTTTAGTCTGCAAATCCCTCAGTAAAAGCTTTTTGAAAAGCTTTGGGATCTTTCTGCTGTACAAATTTCACATCTTTGTGTTTAAAACTGCTCTGTCACCAATCTGTTCTCATCAGCCAGCTCTTTGAAACTCTTTATGGCACCTCTCCATCCCGCTGGCTCAGCTGTAGCTCAAGATCTCAGAAATTGTCAGAAGTTCCCGCCAGCTTGAAGAGTTACAGAGCAAATCAGGAAGAAAGCAGATGGGAGGAAGGACTGAAAAATTATTCAGATACAGATAAGAAAAAAATGAATCTTATTTTTCTCTGGTTTCACACGCTGATTTCTATGTACATACATATGTGTAATGCAGAGTCATGAAGGAGTGCCACTGAAACATGTAACTTCTCAGTCATTGGAACAATCATATCTGCAGCACACTTGTTTGGAACATATGCATTTCTTTTCCAGAAGAAGATTGTTCTGCTGATTAGGACGCCATTTAAGGCTTGAGGAAGCCATGCTCAGCTAACATGATATAACATTTATTTCCTCTTTTAGTTGGTACTGTATAAGTGTTAGGTCTCCTGAGACAATTGAAAAGATTAAAATATTGAAACAGAAAAGTATTCAAATACTAAAGCAATGATGACCATAAAAAAACTCCTATATGTAGCCAACTTTCTTTTCTTTCTATTATTTAACATGTATGCTGCTGTTTTCAAGGGATTTATTGAAAATCAGGACAATTTTGGCTATAGTTGAGAGTAAGCCCAGCAAAACAGAGCTTATAGAAGTAAGTATTGCACAGTTCAGTTACTTCCCTTTGATATGTCTGAAAAACAGGTAATAAGGTTTTATCCAGATCACTATCCTACTATTATCCTACTAATATCCTACTAATATCCTACTAATATCCTACTAATATCCTACTTCTTTCGAGGTCCCTTCCAACCTCTAGGATTCTATGATTCTATGATATTAGTAACTCCTATATAAATCATACGGTAGCCCCTACCTGCATTAACTTTCAACATCAAGTCTAGCTTGCCAGTTGCTTGCCAATTATACCAGAAAAACTAGAGAAGATCTCATAGAATTGCTTTTTTTTTTCCCATGTTGAAGATAGTTCATGCTTTTAAAGTTCAAAACATCACTGGCTATTACACAACCTCTATAGGTTTTGTAGCAGGGATGCAGGTGAAGTGGGATCCTTGTGTTAGTTAAGGATCTTCAGTGCCTCAGTTGTATGTGAATGAATAGAGAAGAGCTTATTGCAAGACAGTTTGAAAATCAGGCTGTTGTAATTTATGGTAACATAGGTACTGGCAGATTGAGGGTAATTTTAAGCTGTGTCACTTTTGAAAGTGCTAGGCAGGAAATCAGATTTAGGAGAAAAAGACAAAACTTTATTGTTGTGCAGTAGTACCTTGACAGGAGGAATGCTGAGGCAATGTCTTGTCAATGTCTGCTTCTGCAGAACCAACCTGTGCTTGTAAAAGTTCAGGGCTCCTTTTCTGCCCTGATTCACTTCTGTAGCTCTGGCCAGAGGGGGTGGTCTCTCTGTTTCTGCTGCCAGAGGACAGAGACATTCCCACAGCCTCCTTTGCACTGCTGTAACTCAATCACTGTGTGATAGCAACAAACAAAGGCAGAGACAGAGACACTGAATCAAAAAACCTCTTCTCCTTTCAGCCACAGTCTCTCCTCTACGCTGTCTCTCTTGATTGCAGTGCAGATGAAAGAGATGGAGATAAACATACACCAGTGTGCCATCACAGGAGGATGTTCCCCTGATGTTGAGACTATCTATACTGAGAATGATGTCAATATCAGATCTGTCTGATGCAAGGAGCTAGCCAGGATATTTTCGGGATGAGCGACATTTCCAGCAATTAGTCCACATCTGTGGTCCAAGACCACTGTGGCAGAGGGTGTATGTAATAAAACCAGGCAAGTAGTGGATGCTCACAGACCAACAATGAGCTGAGCAGGATCTGCTCAGTCCCCACCATTTTCATGTGAGAGTGACAGTAGATGTGGTCTGAGCAGAGCAGCCTATCGTGTTACTGCTGGGATGTCCCCAGTCTGCTGTCACAGTGGTCACACAGACACATGGACCCCATGGTGTCAGGGAGAGTGCCTCCAGCAGCATCCAACATCTCAGAGAAGGCTTAAGCCTGAGTCCTCTCAGGGCTGCTGGATAGGTTTACAAGGGTTTTAGCAGTTGCTTTGCTATGGGAATGTGCTGGTCATGGGGCAGTCCCCAGAGTGCACTGAGCCCCAAAGTTTTGTTGCTGATGTCATGACTAGCTTTTGGTGGGAGGGCAGAGACATTTACCATACCAGCATTCTGATACATGTTCAAATGCTATGTCCCAAGACAGACCAGAAAGCTACAACTGAGCTGAAAAACTCAAGACTCCTAATGTTCAAGGCTACAAGTCCTCCGTGTCGTTATCCACAGAAGAGGAGACCTAGGCTGAGTGGTGTTAGACTTAAGCAGTTAAATTATTTATATGGGCTGAAAAATGGACTTAACAGAGAAGTTCCCAGTTTACCAATCTGTAACATTTGTGACAGATTTTTAAAGTGAACATCTCTGCACTGGTGGCTTCCAAGCAGCGGAATAGGCATACATTTTGCCTTGCCCTTTGGATTGATCATGTTTGGGACCCACAGAAACATCCCTGGCTCACACCATACTGACATCTGTAGCTGTTCTGCAGTGAAGAAAGAAAAAATTTATCAAAACTCCTTGTTCGGATTGTGCCTATTCCACAGCATCATTTTATTTACAGCCAGATGAGATCCATAGTTCTAATATAGAGGCAGGTTGAAAAGTACTTTGACAGTCATATAGGACCTGCTCAGGAGTCTCATGTTCCCTTAGTCAACAAGCCCAAAAAGCCAAATGAACCTTTCAGATCAGCCAGACACCTGGTGTTACTCGCTGCCCTTCTCAGTTCTGCTGTGGCACATGTCAGAAACTCCCTGGTTCCACTTTCAGTAATCCTTTCAGTATCTTTGCTTTTATTGCTGGTGGAAAAGAGCTTGCTTCAGTCCCTTGCACCATCCTCCCACTGCTCTAACACCTCTATTGTGCCTCTGGCAGCAAGAGAGGGAGTCAAGGTTCTGCTTGCTGGTTTACCTAACTTTCGAATGTACATTCTTCTGCTGAAAGCATCTGTTCAGACAGACTATTGCCTTAAGATATTTATTCTCTCTATTAGACCTCTTATTTGTTCCACAATAACATGGTAATTTTGGTGGGAGCTTCAGCTAAAGGAGAGCAGCATGACAGAAAGAATAATAGCCTTCATTTAGATACGCACGACAGCCTGTGTAGCAGGCTAAACTTCACCAGAAATTATGAGAGCAGAAAAGATTTGGTGAGTGAGAGCAGTTGGAGAAGACTGCAAGGATCTGACCTCTTGGCCAGATGGGTATTGACACCTTTTTACCATCCTATCAGTTCCATGTTGTTCCCTGTTCCTGATCCTGTCCCTGCTTGTTGCCTTTCCTGCTGTGCTGGAGGCACAAGTCTTGGTTTCAGCGGGCTGGGGCTGAGTTTTTCTGCTCTTTGAGCTTTTCTTTGCTCCTGGCAGGGTCATAAGAAGACAGTGTAGCAGTTACTATGAGTTATGCCTACACATAATTGACTGAGAGCTTCAAATGTCAATGTCAATTCATGTCCTCCTCTCAGATGCTGTTACACTCCTTAAAAAAACCCTGATCTTTATTATGAGAGGAATGCAAAAAAACCCAAAGCTCCCATGTTTTTTCCAGAAGCCATTATTTGCCACAACCATATATCTCGTGTGTCTTTCCTCTTAGCACAATTATTTTAAGGGATATTTTGTTCATAAGGAACACAAAGGAAAAACTGAAATGTATGACTTACTCTCTTCCAAACTAGTTATTTATAACTATGCTAATTGTTTTGTTGTCTTAAAAGCTGTGGGTCATGGCAACACAGATGTTTTTGCTCTGGCTAGTAAGCATGAGCTTTGGACTAATGTTAATGAGGGAAAGTTTTCCAGCCTGTTATGAACAGCTTAAGAGTAGTGTCACAAACCTTTTATCTGCCTTCTGTGATCTGCTGAGAAGCTGCAAAGGTAGAGATTTATTTATGCTTTAAAGCACACCTACCCTCTTTATTACAAGTAATCCATGACATATTTCCCCTTGATTATACTGGTCACACACAGTAGAGGACAAATCTGTTAAGCAATTCCAGGGTTCTTCCATAACCTTTTAAAAATCCTCTGCCCATACAGCACTGGCACTCAGTAACTCATGTCAACTTGCTGTCTGTCAAAGTCATTCAGAAGGCATAAAAAATCAACTTAGTATTTTAGTATCTCAGTGTTACATAGAGCTTCCCATGGTGAGCATACAAATATATTGGCAGTAGGATGCTGTAATTAAAAAGCTAAAGCCAGAACTACAGTGCTGAATTGGTGCAGACGATACTTAGAGCTCAGATGGTAAAAAGAGTAAGTTAGAGAATGAGGTTAAACAGTTACCTATGTTCATAAACATTTCTGTACTAGATATGATGGTGAAAACAGAAAAGGAACTTACTTGAACTTGAGGTTTCTACTACAATCATCAAAATCGCTTTTTTTTTTTTTTTTTTTTTTTTTTTGGAACATGGTAGTTCTCATATCAGACCAGTTCATGGTTCAGCCTGTTTCTTCAGTGTGCTATTTTAAAAACCAGTGAGCACCAAATAAATTAGCCATCCGAATCCTGAAGCAACTAGCTCAGTGTCTCTTTTGAGTTTTCTCAACATTACCTTTCATAATTCCCTGTATTTTTATTCTTCACATAGATGTCCACTCTCTTTTCAAATGTTAACTCTCTCAGAAGCATTTCAATTAAACTTTTCTGTCTGACTGGAAGGCAAGTTGAACAGATATTTTTACTGAGGCCCTCGAGAAGGTACTTGAGTCTTCTTTCTAGTGGTTACAACAATTAAAGTATTGCTTGGATGCTAGGTAAGAATTATAACTTGCTGTTTCTTTTCTGTGTCACTACTTTACATTTCCCAAGGAAATGTAAAATCCAGTGATTTAAGAAGGGAGATTTTTTTTTAATTCTGTCATTGTGCCACACTGAAAAATAGTTCTTTATGGATCCTAGCTTTCTCCTCAGCCTACTGTTTTTGATTTGCATCTGGATTTTGTGTAGTAACAAGAGAGAACCATATGTAGAATTGTTCTGTTTGATTATCTCAACCTTTCAGTTAAAATTACTACAGTTCTGGAATATTAGTCACCTGTTGATTCAGAATTAGGGACCTCCATGTGACTGATACATTCATTGCCCAAAGTCTTGGCACCCCGTTACTGCAATTCATTTAAATGTTGGACATTTCCTCTTCTGATCCCCTCCTCCTTACTCTTCTGAAAAGGCCTGTGTTTTAAAACAATGGTGATAGGAAGTGTATAAGGTACTCACAAAAGGGAGTCCTACAATGACAATTTGGCTAGACAAAATGCAGCAAGTAAAGGATCTGGAGCATATTACAGCTTTAGTTGCATCATTCTGGAACCATTAGGAGGAAGGATGGGCCTGACTGGGCCTATTAAGGTTAAGGATAAAGGCAGCCCATGTGAAAATGGTAAAGTGAAATGAGATTTTTTTTTCCAGAAAAATGTCACAGTAATAAAGGAGGCTAGGGAAAACTTTAGGAATCATTTTTCATGTGCAGCCAGCTATACAATGAATTATGTTATGTTACCTGGAGAAACTGAGGAATCTTCATAATTTGAGCTCTTAAAGAAGAGATTCCATGAACATGCCTGGAATATTTTAGACATAACTGTTCCTTCCTGATCTCTTCAAACATAACGGATCTCTTCAAACTATAATCTCCCTGTCATTTAAAGGTCTGCTCCTGATTCTCTTGTGATGCCATAATTACAGATGGATCTGTCCCCCTTGCTCACTACTTGCTTGGAAGCTGTTATTTTGAAACAAATCCTCTCTATTACTGGTGTGAAAAAACCCTCCTCCAGTTGCTGTACTGTTTCTTAACACAGACTCTGGATTGTCTGTGTTAAGAATATCTTGATATAAAATTATTTTTCTGTGTAACAGGTCATGATAACACCTATTTTGTGATTCTTTTGTTTCTTGATTGATCTCTGACACTGAACCTCAGGCCTTTGAGAACTGGTTTGCTGCTCTCTGTTCTCAAAAAAACTTGGCTTACTTTGTGCAACAGTATACTTGGCCTTTGAAAATTGGCTTGCACTTAGCAGACAGAAGCAGGGTCAGAATTAGTTCAAAACAAATTAATAGTCAGAAGTTCTAACTTGCTAAGCTTCATGCAATCCACCCTTCAAAGGATATTCACCAATTTCTGTAATTGCTCTCTTCAAGGGCTTCCAAAAAATCCTTGGACATGCTAATTAATGCTGTTTTAGATATATGTTAAGGTATTTGACCTAAGAGTTTAATTCTACAGTTTAATTCCATAATGATTGTAAATGGTAGGACTGCTGCATATTTAAAAGAACATTAGTGTGAATTTAGCTAGCTGTTGGCAGTTTAACAGTGACTAACAGATATTAAATAAGCATGAAATTCTAGTGGTGAATGACACTTTTATGGGAGAAAGGGCTGGAAGCTGAGGGCAGGAGAAAATATTGCAACCATCCATAGTGACCTTCCTTTTGCCCTGTATTTTGTAGAGTCTTTACACAACTTTCTCAGCATCAAGACATGCCTGGATTCATGGAAGGGCCTTGTATTTGCAGACTTGGATGGCATGAAATAAAGTTGGTGGGATTTGAACTCCTTCATACGCTGAAGTCACTGACACATCCCTTGCTGATGTTACTGGTGTGAAGATTTCCCCAAAGATCTGAATTCATCAGCCACCAAAAGTTACTTGTGTCTTCCAGTATTTACAACATCAAGGCAGAGATATGTGAGTTTTATCCCTTCCCCTGACAGATTTTTCTTTTTCTATTTTTTTTTTTTTTTTTTTTTTTTTTTAAGTGTGTGTCAGAAGAAATCAATTGCCTAGAGAAAAGAAAACAAGTGGATCCTTTCATTGTTACTGTTCAAAAGCATCTCTTTGTTTTAGGAACAAAAATGGTGGCAAGTGACTTTTTCTACTCCACAGTATATAGTAGCTATATAAATTTCTGCTACTAAGGGACAAACATCATTGATTTGACCTACTTATTCAAAACAGGTCACAAAGCTACAGCTTGTTCTGTCAATTCTCATCATATACTGATGTGACAGATTTTATGAATAAAATATGGGCAGTTGCTGTCTGGGAGGATGCCACATCTTAGTTACTCCCAACCCTCTGTCCTTGAAGAGCAAAGCTTTGAAAAATTAGGACCGTGTTTCAATCCAAACTGTACAATATGGTTTTCAGTGAAGTGTAATATATTGTTTTTCAGCTGAATAACTTTCTTCTCCTCTTCTCCCCTCCCCCGTTGCTCCCCTACTTAGAGAAAAAAAAAGAAAAAAAAGAAAAAGAAAAAGAAAAGCCGTGGCATCTTAAACTAAAGCAAACTTCAGTCGGTCTCCCTGTGTGTGCTCTGTGCCAGCAGCCACAGCATTTCTTTCATCTTGGCTTCAAAGTGGTGCTGAGAGAGGGAGGGGGGCATCTAATGAAAGAAGGGAAAACAAACAAATAAACAAACAAACAAACAAACAAGCACAAAATGGGGGAGGAAATGAAAAATAGCAGTCTACCTTTCAAATCTGAGTGTTGCCTGCAGGCACGCTCTGCAGTGGATGTTGCACTCAGCTCCAGCCCCTTGTATATTTTTTTTTGTTATTGCCACTTCCCATGCTGGGAAGATTCTTGTCATCCCTCACATATTTTATCCACAGAAAAGGCTGCCCTGCCCTGTGCTTGGTGATTGAGGCTGTGCCCCTGGTGTGCCACACTATCAGTGGTTCCCAAGGCTGCCTAGCCTGGGAAAAGCTGCATGGAAACGGTCCAAAATCAGCATTACATGCATTATTGTTCTTACTCTCTCTGATTAGAGTGCACACAATGAAAACAACAGCAACAGCCTCCTTTTCTAGCCCTCCTCCCAACACAAGGCTGTTCTTAGACTGTTTTTCTTTCTCAGAGTCTTCATAAAAATTAACTGCTTCTGTGCTGGTGGGTCCCAGACATCCTGACTGCTATCTGGGGGAAGCCAAGGAGCTCAGTCTGACTGGGAGTAATATTTTCAGAAGTGAAAAGTTCACTTGCAAATTTAAATATTTAAAAAAAAATAAAAATCTAGATGTAGGCTACTTTATGTATCACTGGTAATGCACCACTCAGATGCCACGGTAATATGCATGGCACAATAACCTCAGTAAAACAAAAAAGAATAAGCTGAAAGATATTTAGGCATTTTCCCCTTAAATGCTTATGTATTGCCACACACACCATGTCCTAGCAACAGGTCACAGGACCTGGGTCTTCCCCTAGCCTAACCACCATCACTTTTTGTCTTACTCCCTATTCAAAGGGATCTTGCTGTCCTGGCTTAAAAGCACTAGAGTTGATGAAGGACACCAAATCCCAAACCTCACCATTCCCTACTGGCTATGCAGTCTTTTGACTGGTAATAGTTTAAATTTCTTGAGATGGTCAAGTCTGGATGTTCTAACCCAAACTGGGGTAGCAGTGTCATGGCTCCCTCGGAAAAAATGGTATTCAGTGCTCATCCCAAGCAAATGGAAATACCTCCTCGGAGTCACTGAGTAAGATATTTCTCTGTGCTTCATAGTCACTGAAATATTTTAAGTGGAATGTCAAAAAAAGGAGGTGATGAATTTTCTTCTTACTTTACAGATTGAATCACATCCCAGAGTGTCAAGTACCTGCACCTTGAGCATGCTGAAGTTTTTGCTAGGTTAACTTGTAAGGCTGCTTCAGAAGAGAACAGTAAATAACCCTGGGTGCTAAACATCAGAGAAGGCAAATGACAGGCAGGGCAGAATATGTACCATAATTACATTTTTTGTTTTGTTGTAATTGATGCTATTCTTTCTCATTTTTAAAAAACAAATACATGTTTGCTTTTAGGATCCTAGTGGGAACTGATATGTACTGTAGGTGATGTTTGCTTTAAATCTGTTCTGACTTTTTTTCCTATTTCCCTGCTGTACCGCAGAAAGGTGCTACCAATGCCATATGTCCTGCTTCATACAAAGAGGTACAGATGCACTGGATTCCTCTGCACCCAAGGAACCCCCAGAACCCCAAGCACTGCTTGCTCCCAGTCATCCAGTGTCCGCAGAGGTACTTGGGGGTTTAATGATAGATTTTTCTTTAATTGCCATTTAGACAATGAAAGACAGATGTTTATTTTTAAACTACTTTCAGACCAGAGTAAATTTGAATTTGGCAGAAGGAAAGAGCAACACCTCTAGTCGTTGCAAGTAGTGCTAATGCTACTCTTCTCAAGAGGGGTTAAACTGAATCATGGAAAACAAAAATGTAAAGTGGCATAGTCCTGTTCTGTTACTTGTTTCAGAGTGGTTAAATCTTCAAGCCTCTCTAATTTTTGCCAGTTAAGCCTGAAATTTCGGAACCTATTCAACAACTTGTTGTTCTGGTAAGAAACTTAAGAAGAAAGTCAGTACACTATTTTTCTGTCACTGTTATGGCGCAATATAGGAAAAAATTCCTTTATTCTTCAACAGTTCTAGTGGCATCATGTTCCTAAGGAAAAAAAGGTTGTCTCTTTTGATGCTAACAAAGTCCATATGGTTCAAAGGTAAAGCTGGGCAAAATTCTGCTCTTGCCTTAGCTGATCACAATATGTAGATATCTAGTCCTCATGACTAGATTTGAGGACGGATTTCCTTACCAAGAGAGTAGTTAGACACTGGAATAGGCTGCCCACAGGGAAGTGGTGGAATGACCATCCCTAGAAGTATTTAAAAAACATGTAGATGAAGCACTTCAGGATATGCTCTAGTGGGAGACACAGATATTGAAAAATATATATTTTAAATGGGGGGGGGGATGTTGACAGTTGATCACGGTGATCTTACAAGTCCTTTCTAACTGTGATAATTCTGTGATTCTGTGATCTTTGGGCAGCATTGGCCTTTTGGCTATCTTTTATGTCAGAATTCTTTTAACTCTTGGGGCTACATTAAAAAAATAAATAAATAATAAAAAAAAAAGTTAATAAAAGGCTGTAAGAAATAATTTGAATCTGCTTTTATGAACTTTTCTGTGTTTTAGAAACAACCTGTGTTTTTAGGATATGAACTTGAATACATCTGGGATGGGACTTCTGTATCAAAAACATTTCCTCTAATAAAAACCTGGAAACTGGCTGTCATTACTCTTGCTTCTCTTTCTTCCCAAACCAAATAGTTCTGCCATCCGCTTGTTTTGTTTAGCAGTCTCAGTCAGAGAGATATCATGGCTAATCATGATATCATTTTCTAATGTTCACTGGAAGGAAATCTCAAATTGTTCTTGAGAACTTGAATATCAGGCTTATTATAAATATGATTAAGCAGGGGCACTAGTTCTTGAAAGCAGGAACAGAATAAAAGAAAGCTGTCTAAATATTGTTGAACCACTCTGTCCACAGATTATTGCAGGAGACTGGTCTTCCTGAATGTGGGGATTTTCTCTGCTCTCATTCATTTCTTTTTCATTAGTTTATACAAGTTCAAAATTTAAAGGGAACTGGCAAAACCTATCCTTGTGCTAATATGCCCAGCATGAACTGAAGTGCTTTTATTTACCTGTGCTCTGGGCAAAGACTGAGCAGCACTGTCCCCATGACTGCAACTCCTGTTGCCATATGCTCATGGGAATGTATGTCCACTGGGGGGTGATATCTGTGAATCAAGAAGTGTGACACCCGATCTTATGTCAAATGCTGTGATTCCAGCTTGGAAAAACCACCAGCCTCATCAAAAACTGGAGGGAGGTGGGCCCTAAATTCACTTTGACAAAAAAGTGCTTTAAAAACTACCACCTTAAATCAACGTTGACTGAAGCTACTTCTAAATCTACATGAGATTCACAGAGCAAGTAACTGCTGAACTTTGTTTTTCTGTTGTTTGCTTGGTTTGGTTTTTGTTTTCTTTTTCTTTTTGTTTTTGTTTTGTGTGTGTGTGTGTGTGTGTGTGTGTGTGTGTGTGTGTGTGTGTGATGATTTACCATCACAGATAAATGTCTGACTGAAGAAACAAACTTGCAACGTGGCCGAAAAGAAACTCCCTTGGCACCATTTCTGAGGTTCACCAGAGTGCGCAGGAACTGGATGTGACATTTGGTGTCACCCGGGCTAAATTGTCACGCAAAGCCAGCGGGAGTGCCAGCAGCAGCCAGGGAGGCTGTGGCTCTGCTCTGTTGCAGTGGATGCCACCCCAGCTCCAGGGCAAGCAGGACTGAGGCAGCCACCCGCTCCTTGTTGTGGGGGTGACAGCAAATCTGTGATGATGTACTGAAGCATGGCCTGGCCCCCAGCCTGGCTGCAAAGCCATCCCTTCATACCAGGGTTCTTTCTCCTGGCCCCTGGGCAGTGCAGTGACCTGACTGTTCTCTGTGCTTATTTGTCACAGCTTTTTATTTCCATGACAGCTGAGGCATTCCTTGCAGTTACAGCGTTCAAGTACAACAAGATGGGATAAATCCCAGCAGTAAACAGGCTAGGAGGCAGAGTTTCGTCTTCCTTAGTATTTTATTTATGGGGAAGAGGCCGCACGAATAATTGAAGATGCCTGTTTGCACCCACTGCAATCTGTGAGTGGTTTGAAATGTAAACATGTCAACTCACAACTGGAGCTTGAGAAACACATGTGCCCGAGAGCCGCAGGCCGTTTGTCTGTCTGTCACACTCACCTTCCCAGCAAGCCCCATCCTCCTCGCACGCACGGGCAGCCCAGGGGCAGGGCGTGACTCCCCGATATGATGCTGGCGTAAGTTTCCATGGAAAAACTGATGTGGAGAAGGAGGGAAACATGCACACAACATGAGGTGAACTTATGGTGCGTTTTAGACAGTAAAAAGCAAATGGTGTTTCAGACTGGGGTTGTTGTGTTTTGGGGTTTGTTTTTGTTTTGTTTTGTTTTGTTTTATTTTGTTTTGTTTTTTTCTTGTGTGACATACAAATTGAGATCAGCTGAGTCTCCAGTAGTGGTGCATTTAAAGAAACTGAAATGCTGTGCAGAAACACATGAGAGAAACAGCAGACAAAAGGCCGACGCGAAGAAGTAAAGAGTGAAGAGGCCTGGAGAGTTGGAGGGGGATTTTGGTCAATCATCCTTGCATAGATCTGTTAAGGAGTAACAGGACACAGAAGAATTTCTTTACAAGATGCCATAAAAAAACCCCATAAATAACACAAAAATATAGGATTCTCTAAGAAGTGGCAAGGTTTCCAAAGTCTTTTAAATCTGATTTTACTACACCTCAACACAGCTGTTGATCTGACATGAATCCTGAACAAAACTGAAACCTTGGAAGATATGATGTAGTGTAATGATCAATTCCTATAAATATTAAAGAAAGATTAATATTCAAATAATATTCTGCCATCCTAAAACCCTACAGCACATGGGAGACATCATTTCATCTTCTCCAAGTCTACGGTAGGAGGGGAGATAATGAGTTGTTATTTATATGCGTTAGATTAAAAATGAAGACTTTGGGCAGATGTTATGAGGAGCATTTTTTGTAGTCGTGATGGGGAATTAAAATAACAAAGGGGACACATCAGATCCTGGAAGAGTTATTCAGAGGAGTCTTCTGAATGTACAAAGGAAATTTTGGAGAGGTATCTGGGACAAACCGAAATATTGAAACACAATCATCATCATTTTGGTCTCTTCGTACAGAAGTGGAATGAGTGAATAGGACTTTGTAGAAGTGCCAGTTCAAGTCCACTGGGTTGAATCAAGCTGAGAAATGTATCCTACCAACAGGTTTGAAAATGTACATTTATCTTAAAAAATGAGGTGGTAAGTGAGCAACAGTACTATGTCAAGAATAAAGGTCTGGCATGGGCTTCTCACCAACTTTGCACTGGCGTCACGTTGCTGGCTACAGTGGACCCAGCCCTGATTAATTGCCCTTGTCAGTCAGATCCTGGGAAAAAGTCTTGAAAGAAGTCTGATATTCCAAGGGCACGTCAGATGTGAGGTTACTGGATTAGGGTCTTAGCTGAAAGTGTATCTATAATGTTTTGAGTTGCTGGGCTGTGCAGTGACAGCAAACATTAAGAACTGCCATGTGTACAGGTTCTGCCTCCTGTTTCTCCATGCAAGTGAAGGCTCCCCTCTGAAATGTGTGCATAGCTCCTGTCAAAACCAGTAGGAATTATGTGAAAGTACCAGAGAACAATGAGATCATGGTGCCATTTTAAGTTTTCATCACTTGTGAGAATTGCCTCACTGCATTGTTCATTTGTTAAGAATTGGTTTCTGCAACTTAAAGCTTTTATACTAATGATAATATTGCCTCAGATTCTTTACTTGAGCTTTCCTGAATTAGGTCATGCATCACTTGTATCTAAATTTAGTCTGGGTATGACTGCTTTAATATTTTCTCTTATTTCATATTCATCTCTCTTCTGTCTGCTGGCTTCGTTTCAGACAAAGTCAATATTTTCTCTGCATGTTATTTCATTTCATTGGTCTATGATATCATAGCAAATATCAGCTGATCTTACATAATATAGAGTTGAAGACAGACTGTTATCCTTCCTTTTACAAACAAACAGATCTAAATAACATAGGTTCATGGTCAAATTAAGTATTTTCAGAGCTATTAAAGCAGTCTAAAGTCCTCTGCTGATGAGAAAATCTGCCCCTCTTCCAGGAGGTCTCTTGTTTCTCTTTCACTTGCATTTGATTTCTTTAACTCTGATTGCTCTACTGCTAACGAAGTCATCATTCACTTATTGCTTAGCAAGTGTAAGCACATATTATGGTTGATAGCTGGATTGCCATCATGATCCAAAATTAGCCTCTTTCTACTTATTTGTGCTTATGCTGTAGGCCCAGGTCAGTACAAAGCTCAAAATGTGGTAGGAAACTGCTGTATTTCCTTACACCAAAAGTGGTTAAGTCCTCCACTCTTTTGAATGCAGACGAGTGTGTTGTCAGCAGATGAAAATCTGGTCCAGCAACGTTGAGAACCCTACTATTTTTTCTGTTCTGTGCTCTGGATGGGATATCTCTGGTTTACAAATGCAAAGTGGCCTTAAAAAGGTCCGTGATGCAAACGCAGTGTTGTTTTTTGCCTGTGCAGGCAGTGATAATCAGTGACTGTGTAGGAGGACTGGTGTTTGCACTGCGTTGCTCTTTTCCTTGGGAGAGCAAGAGCAAGGCTACGGGAGGTGCTGGTCAGCCCTGACTGGCAGCACACTTGGATTTTCCCTTCCAGTGCAGTGGATTTAACTTCGGCTGCTGGCAGCATAAATGTGTTTTAAAATCTTTTCCCCCATGTAACCAAAAGGAAAGGGACATGGCACGAAAACTGCCGAACAAAGAGCAGAGCCCACCCGTTCAACCTCCCCCGCAACCCACTGGCACTGCCGCTGGCTCTCAGGGCCCGTCCGGGTCATAATATGACTCTTTTATTGGCGTTTAAGGTCACCGGGAGACACGCAAGTGCATCCTATATCAGGAAGTGTAGTATGTCTCAAGGGTGAAATATTTGGCTGCGAGCGGGGATCTGTGGCTGCGACTCGGAAATCCCGGGAAGTGCCTGGAGGGCAGGCAGGCTCCGGGCGCCGCGCTGCCTCCCAGCAGACGGAGGCACCGGGAAGCGGAGCGGCCTTCCTGCCATTCTCCGCACGGGGCTGCCTTCCCCTACGACTTTCCTACCGAGTGCCGGCCGCCCCTTGGCCGCTCTCTCTGCCTGTCTGCGGGCCGCGGTTCAAAAGGAAAGGCCTACCCTGAGGGCAGGTACCCAGCACAGGAATGTGCTGCCAACTGATCTGGTATGGCTGCTCCTGCAGGAAGACTGATTAGAACCACGTTAAGGCGGGCAGGGAGGAGGCAGGTGCCAGCCTGTAGGCCTGCATTGAGCTGGGCGGCAGATTTACTGGCGAATTGATCGGCACTGGGCCGCAGGGAGACTCGGCGAGCGTGGGGAGGAGGCTGCTCCGTGGCACGCACTGCAGCACAGTGCCAGCGGGGAGGGAGGACAGCAAGAGATATGGTGCTCTGACCCATCTCCTGATGTCTTCAACCTCAAGGCTGGAGGCCTCTCTGGAACCGCAAGTCCTGCGATCAAGGTTAGGTCAACAAGTGCAAAGATCCTTGCAAAGCACCAGGAGATAGATAGTTTCACGTTTTCATCAGCTTCCCCACATCCATTTGGCTGCTCTTTGGCTCTGACTTTAACGTCACCCAAGAATAATCCACCCCCAGATAAATGAGGGGTTTTTTATGTAGCTTGCTTGGCAATAGCTAAACGAAGCTGCTTTTGGCAAAACTTGATGCAAAAAGGGAGATAGAAATGGAATAGTTTTTCCTTATCTGTGTGATAAAGTTCAAAATATTTGTGTTGTATCAGTACATGCAAGGCTAATATCCCGTTCTCTTTATTGTCCTCATGTAAAAGCGATAGAGACAAGGGTGTGTAAATGTCAACAGAAAATTCAAACATTGAAATGCTTGTCAGCTATTTCAGCTCTGGTCTTGCTGCAGGGTGGAGGATCCTCTCAAAAACCCATCCCACTACACAGTGAAAAAGTGAATGCTTTCCTTCATAGTGGGAGAGGACTATCAAGAAATCATCTTGCTCTGACAGATGATGATTACAACATCTCTAAGTTCCCCTGAATGTGAAGCATAAATGGATACATCAAGCAAACTCCTGGTAGCCTGACGCCTGCTGTAACTGCAGTTATTCTCACCAGAGATCCCTGTTTTCCAGCACTGGTAATGTTAATTCTTTTTTTCAAACTGGCCCCAGTCACATAGTATGTACGTGTGTATGTGTTTGTGTGTATACTTGGGTGTGGTTTCACATATGTATATGTGTTCATACACACGAAATACATATTCTACAGCTCATTTTTTTAGATTCAATGAAACAGAGAGCCAGCCAAAAAATAGGAAAATGCTGCACAGAAAGTGTTGAGACTGATTTGAGTTTGCCAGGTCTGTCTGTTCAGTGACATTTTTCATTTCCCGAAAAAAGTATTTGCTTTTTAAAAGAAATGTTTATTGAAATTTCATTAAAAATCACACTTGAATCACAATTTAAAGGTAAACAAACTTATAACCATCTTAAAAAGAAAGCTTAGTAAAGAGAAAATTGGCAAATTTTAATACTAGTTAGGTTAAATATCCGGCCTCAAAGGAAAAACCTTAATAATGTCACCAATGTGTGGCCAGGAGTCATCTTCTAAAAATGCCAGGTTGTTTTTATGAAACATTTTTGTGTGTTTTGGTCAGCTGCAGATCAATTTCCATTTTTTATATTTTTTTAAGCTCAATGAAAGGAGAGGAAATGTCATAAATGCTTTCTATAAATGCTCAAGTTACAGGTGAGTTAACTCAGGCCTCTGAGTTACGGGTGTATTAACTTCCTGACTCTCAGTAAATTTTCACACAGCCAGAGACATTTTATTAATACAGGTCATATAGGTAAAAAGCGGTGTATATACATACAAGAAAAAAGCCCTTACAGCTTTATTGAGGTATTTTATCCTAATGAGAAAAACCCACCAAATCCAGTGGTAGGTTGTAATTGTGGCACATACCCCCATGCGGTAGCAATTAAATATTGACCTTTACACTTCTCTGTCCTATGGGACATACCTCTGCCATCATGGGGCACCTCCAAGCAGCATCTTTGCTCTGAGTAGCTGATACAGGCATGCACAACGTGTCCCCTGAGCACTTTGGGTAGGCAGCTCACAGATGGAGATTTGCTTGTGCTGATTTTGGCAGCTAGATCAGATTAGTAGGTCTAACTTTATGCCAGCTGTTTTTGACAGTCTCATTTGTTATAATGGGTTTAATATTTATGGTTGTACTGCAATACAAACCATCAATGCCACATACAGCTGCCTTTAGAGGATCATGTAGAATCGACATCATTGATAGTACCCAGAGGGTCAGCTGGAGACCTTTTGGAAATGTTGATCTCAATAGGTCTCATGTCTGGTTTTCGCTGCCATTTCCTCATCTCTCCCTGGCAGGATGTCTTGCCCGTCCTGATGAAAGTAGCAGCAATGCACGGAGATGAACTGAGGGTTTTCTCCTTTCCTCTTCCAGAGAAGGATACCATTCTTCAGCATAGACCACACAAGCCTTCACAGGCCTCAATAAGCTGTGAAGGGTTGCGTACAATCTGTTTTTCTCATGCAGATCTGAGATGAACAGTGTGACAAACTTGTGTGTCAGATATACATGACAAGCTCAGAGCATTAATAAGCATTTTCCTTAGCTGTCACTGTAAGACAAGCTCCATGAATCTGTTGGAAGATATTTACTGTATTTACTGCTTGGTTAAGAAACAAAAAAAAACAACCCACCAAAAAAATAATAATAATAATAAAAAAAAGCAACTGTTGGACAGATGAAATCAATTAAAGATTTCACTTGGCTAAATAAAATTTCATATTTCCCTCCACATAGGCTATTATAGGTTTCATGATGACTAACCTAAACATTATCACACAAAATGTTGTCATCTTTCATAAATAATATAAGGATTGCTGTAATCCTGTCTAAGACCAGCTTTGGATGTTGAGAAATATTATGCAAGTGTCCAACATGAAAAGAATCATATTTCTTATTCCACCACTCCGGCCAAAATACCATGTTGTCTTTACTGGAAACTGGTGTTCATCAAACGAGTTTAAAGCTGAGAATGGGAGAGGGTGGGACATTGCATTCCAGAGAAATGACTTTAGAAATAATACGGTACTGCTTTGTTTTTGTATCGTTAGTAAATGTTAGTAAATGTGGGATATTATAGTGCAAACAGGGAAGAGAACACCATACAGTGCTTGCACTTCAGCTTTTTTTTTTTTTCTTCAAATATGGACTACATAAGGGGATCTTTCTGTTCTTCTTCACTCTCAAGCTGAAAACTCTAAGTCAAGAAATATCACACTTTCTCAATCCTTTACCCTATAATCAAAAAGAAAAAGGGAGAGGGAGGAAATAAAAACCAGCATGGCTTTACTTTTCTTATCTGTAAAACACAGATATTATGGTAGAAGAACAGGATGGGAGAAGGCAAGCAGTTGATTTTGAGGCACAGTGTCACAGAAGTGTTGATATATACATATTTTTCTGCATGTTAGTGGCTTTCTGGAGGATACAAGTCTTCAGATAATAGACATTGAAGAACTATTTTAAAGGTAATTTTGAATCTGGGACTTGTCTTTACATAATGTTTCACTAACTGAAATAGGGTAGGCTTTTTTTGGTTGGTTGGCTGGTTGGTTTTGTTTGGGTTTGTCTTTTTTTAAATAGCAGCAGGCCTTTTCCCTTTAGCTACCGTAACAGACAGTATTGTAATGCATGCTTGCTGTTCAAGATATAAAAAATAACTTTCACTAAGAAGGCTTGAATGTCTGCAGTATGAGCCCACGGTGCACTGTGACTGCTTCAGGGGTTTTGAGAAATCCATCAGTCTCACTCAAACATGCTGCTGATGTGTGCTCTCATAAGCAGGAACTGGGTGGAAGCTGTTTAGATGAAAGATGTTAATGGCCTCTTTTATCAAAGGAAACAAAAGGCAAAATAATGAGTGTTTTATTAATTTCTTATATATACTTCTTGTTTCGTTGATTTCTTATGTGGATTTCTATGGCACCCTGAAAACTGGAATGTTGTCAGAAATCCTTGAAATTATCAGAATGTAACAATAAATAGTAATAACGAAAGGAGGTTATTTTTTTAGAAGTTAAAATCCCTTTCTTGTGGGACCTTTCTCTGAACAGCCCAGCAAGACGTGGAAGTTTGCAACTCTAAGAAATGTGACTTGGCTGCAACAAGTCCAAAGGTTATGCAAGGCTCTCCTCTCCTTACCATGGTTTCCCTCTTGCCATTTATCTCTCTTCTAACCACTTTCCATTTAACTTTCCCTTCTTTCTCTGTTCCTCTCAGCAGTGCACAACTTTTGGGAAGGAAAGAGACTGACTGCACAGTCCCTGCCTTCTTAGGCACAGAAGACACCAAGGAGAAGGAGCTTCTCTTCATTCAGCAGTAGTCTTTAACTCACTGCTCTCCTACTGGAACAGCAACGCCTCTAAACCTGGTAGAGTATGGGAGCACTCCAGGTGATGCAGAGAAACAGCTCTGAAGCCTGCTTGTAACATAGAGAGAAAAAGTAAATATTTTTTCTCCATCCTCTCTACTTCATACTGAGAAGGGGAACTAAGTAGGTTAGCTGGGGTCAGGGACTTGGTAAAGGACAATCAAAATGTACTTTGTTCCAGTGCTGCCTGGCAAGGGATGCACCCTCATTCTGCAGAGAGAGAGACACGAGCATGGCACAGTGCTGGCACCAGCCCCAACTTTTTTCTTGGTAGCTCTGTAAATACTGTTGACATTGAGATAGGCTTGAGTAAACTTGAACAGCTTTGAGACCAGAGCTTTTGTGTTTCTCTATAGGGGAAAATACTGCTTAGGTTCTAGCAACACCAACTAGAAGAGAGCAGAGAGATTTCGGAAAAAGCACTAAAAGAGCTTGGAAGTGGGTGTATCATTATCCCTTAATTCTTTTATCTTTATAAACACAGTATATAGAGATATTAATAAAAGGACACATGCTGTGGTTTCAGTGCCTGAGAAGCACAAGGTAGATTCCTATTCAGCCAGGTACTTGCTGGGTTCATGTAATCTGCTGAAAGCTTAAATCCTGAATAATCAATACGTGATCACGGCCATGGGCCAAAACCACTGTCCTGCTGAATCTCCAGCCAGCTTTTCTACAGTGATTCACTCACAGCTTACTATTAAGAAACCTCTTGGAGTGTTTTGCTTAATCTAAAACTTGATACCTAAGCTTTCACTGAAAAGGCTGCTCTGTGGATCTGTTTCCGACTCAGCTCAAGTAAAACTTACTGCTTGCTTTTGTTGAACCCTATGAGTTTCCTGTTAACCCATTTTTCAGCTTCTTTGTGTCACTCCAGGCAGCAGCCCTGCTCTCCAGCATACTGACCTTCTCATCCAACCTTACTGCAAGTACACATAGTCCCATCATCTAACATGTTGATAATAAACTTGAACTATAGACCCCAGCTGGCTAGCAGCTGTAATTTTCACCCCTGTTTACAACTTTGAGACTGGCAGTCCTGACAGATTTTCACCTACCTTATATTCTACTGGTACAGCCCATATCTCACCAGTTCAGTGATATGCAAACTATGGGAGACTGTGTCAAAGACCTATCTAAAGATATTCACTGCCTTTGTCTTGTTCACAGTCACAGAAAGAAATGAGACTGGCCAGGCATGATTTGCCCTTGACAAAACATGGTCCCTGCTCCCAAACCTTTTCTTGTCCTTCATCTATTTGAAAACAGTTTCTAAAGCAATCTGCACAATCACTTTCCCAGGGGCTGGGGTAAGGCTGGCCAGCATACTGTGCCCTGTATTCTCCTTCTTGCTCTTCTTGAGGGTGAGTATGATGTTATTTTTTTCCAGCCCTGAGGACCATCCCTCAGGTGCCATGGCTTTTTTTAGAACTATGTACACTGCCCTCACAATTACATCAACTAGCTTTTCCAGCACCCTTGGATGCATCTCAACTAGTCTTAAGGTCTGGCACGTGCCTGAGTAGTTCAGTGATCCCTGAATCTGCTCAACTTCTTTGGGTATGGTCTCACTGCCACAGACTCTGCCAGCAGACTCAGTGACCTGTGAGGCCTAGAAGCAAATGAAAACTGAGGCAAAAGGGCATTTAGTGATAGGTCAAGGGGGAATGGCTGTAAACTGGAAGATGAGAGATATAGATTAGGTATTAAGAAGAAATTCTTCACTATGAGTATGGTGAGACACCAGAACAGCTTGCCCAGGGAAGCTGTGGCTTCCCCATCCCCAGAATGTTCAAGGCCAGGTTGGATGGGGCTTTAAGCCTGGTCTAGAGGTAGGTGTCCCTTCCCATACCAGGGAAGCTGGAACTAGATGGTCTTTATGGTCCCTTTCAACCCAAACAATTCTATAATTCTATGAAAAAAAAAGAGGCATAGGGGTGCACCTTTCTTTTGCCACTATGTTCCTGATCCCCCTGAGTACTGGGCCCGCCCTCTCCTTATCCTCCCTTTTGCTACCAGTGTACTTTCAGTGGAAACATCTCCTGCTGTCCTTGCTAGCTTCACCTTGAGCTGAGCTTTGAGTCCATCCCTAAATGCACAGCCAATGTCCCTGCATCCTCCCAACTGGCTTGTCCCTTCTCCTGTCTGTGAGTTCCCCTTTTGGTCTCAAGTTCAGTCAGGATCACTATATTCATCCGTGGTGGCCTTTTGTTATGCTTGCTCAGCTCTCTGCACAATGCTGTGAACCATTCTTGTGCTCTGCCTTGGAGGCCCTGCCCTTGATGATGTGAATACCATTTGGCTGGGTCAGAAGTTCCAGCATTGCACCTTAACCAGTGCTGAGGGCATTTCCCAAGCAGCCATGGCACCTGTGGGTACTTTTTATATTTCTATGTTTATTTTCTATAGCATTTCAAAGCCAATTGAAGGTTTGGGGCTATTTGTTGAGGTTTAAAGTGAGATTCACCCAGGAAAAATTTAATGCTGAATGATAAGGCCTCTGACACAATGGAACAAGAGAAGAAATTGCTGGTTTTGAGAAAAAATTACATTTCTTTGGGAAAAAATCAGAGAGTTTGTGTTAAAATTCCCCAAAATCTAAAGGCCACCAAACATGTCACCATTTTTTTTCCTCAGTTGCCTTGTTGATCTGCCCTATCTCACACTCACCATAATAAGCATGCTAAAGGAAAGAAAAGAGCTAGTTTTCCCACCTTCCCCAACTGAAAAAGACACTTTCTTGTTGATTGTTGCTCCTGCAGAGGGAAGATGAGAAAATAAGGAACCCAGGATGACTGGTTGTACACTATAGTTAACACTAGTAATTCTTGCAAATTGACCTCTGATTCATAAGAGGCTGTCAAGAAAGACAACAGCAGGAAGGAGATGATGTGAGACCTTCAAACAGGTAAGACTTTTAGATTCAGTATCCCAGCTTCCCACATTGGCAGCAGTGCAATATATTTAATATTCTCACTAACAAGAAAGGCTGTTATCTCACTAATTGACAGTCTAGGGGTATGTAATAAATAAATGTACCTCGCAGGTTGTCCATTTCCATGTTAAACTCCTAGCTTGTCACTTGAGATGTTTAAATTAAGATGGGATGGCTTTCTATTGGAGTTCCAGAAGTAAGGGACATTCTGGAGAAAGAGAGAAAAATTTGATGTTTGACACAAATAGTAAATTACCGTCTTAAAAATAACTTTAAACATAAATCTACAGGAGGTTTAAATGAATAGTAGAGAATTGAATATCAATCTTCACAAAGTAATTTGCTTAGAAATATGGTTTATTTATTTTTGCAGTAAGTATTTGCAGCTTCAACAGTAAACTTGTAAACAACATAGCAGAGGTACATAATTAAGACTGTAGATGTGGTTTTGACTGCTTTGTATTTGGTATAAATTCTTCTGCTTTTTGGCTCATGGAGGCAGAGAAAACAGTTACTAGTCTGATATTTTTGTTTTGTTTTGAGGGTGCTGTTTTCTCAAAAATTTTTGGCAGAGATTTTTTTTGAGAAGGTGGGGAAAAAATATAGAGATTTATATTATTTGTTATTGGCAGAGGACTTATTCATTAAGCTGCAAATGAACCAGATAATAAGGAGCCTTATGCAAATATACAAGTCAAATACTTGCTTTTCTTCTGCATCTTTTTATGCTAATGTAACTTTAGTGAATTGTTTATTTAAAATAGTTCAGGAGAGAATCAGTTCCAGAATGCAGCACACTATATAGTTAGCTCCCTGATTTATTGACCATGGAAAATATCTTTAACTGCTCCTATTTTGCATCTCCATGTCAACTGTAAATTCAATGTACAGATAAAGCACCAAGCATTCTGAGATATAAAACCTGTTGCACATCATGGCAAAAGTAACAACAGTGGAAGTAACTACACCAGTTCGTTCTCTGAGGTGGACCCAGATTCAGGGCAAAAAGAAGCTGCACCATGATCAGAATTTGTTTTTCCCCTTGGAGCCAAAACCAGGGTGGCCATGAATTAAGTACCATTCAGATTTCTGTCATTCAGTTTATAGTGGATAGCTTTGAAGTATTACCTCAAATGCCACAAAATGAGAGAAATTTTCTCTGCAAGAGACATAAAAGAGATCCATCTTCTGGCAAAGGCCTAAAAGTAGGTACTCAAGGACCTACAGGGCCCTAATCTTTTCCCCTTTCAAGCAAACTAATTTAAGGAAGATGCTATCAGGCTTGCATCATATGAACTCTCTAGGGCACATTTAGGTAGTAGATCAGGAATATTAGTTGCATAAAATTGATTAACAGAGCTGTACAGTCAGAAACAGAGAACACTTACGGTAAAGGTCCTGCAAGAATTAACTTGTTATAAACCTATTTGAAAATGTTTTACTAGCATATAAATAATTTAGAAAGCACCAATTTCTGTTCTCATACATTTGAAAAAATTACATCTCCTGTAAACTACAGCAAAGAAGTTGTAGTTCAAAATTATCTTGCTAGATGCTAACTTTCCTGTCCTTCCCCAGCTGCATAAAACCAGGATAGGGTAGATGGGAATGTACTGTCAATCAGTTCTGCTCCTGTCTGGATTTAGAGACAGGACACCAAAGGATCCTCTAATAAAGTTCAGGAATACGTTGCTGGCTTCGGTTAGCAAAAATGGAAGATAGAGAAGGAAAAATCTGCAAAAGAAATCAGGACAGTAATGAAATACAGGTTATGGACAGCTTAGTAAATGTTCTAGGCAATATGCAGTGAACCATCTCAGAGAAGCTCTTACTGAAGGATGCTAAAGTTCCTGTATCATGTGGCATGAGTCATGTAATATGTCTCTGCATTTGAACAATGTTTCAGAAATTAAATGCTGAGCAGATGAGGACTTACTATATAACATAATTGCCAAGGTCTGTGAACATGGATTCCATCACAAAATGGCACATGCTGCTGTGGTGGCTGTCATCTCCTGCTTGAACATGTCAGAGGCACTGCTGGAGCAGAGAAAAACTCTTGTGTGGGCTGAGTTGGACTGGTAGAGCAAACAAGGTAAAGAGCAAATATGAAGTCAGGATGCTTTGCATAAAATTAGTATTTCCCTAAGCTTACAGGCTTCAGTTTCTGATGTAATTAGAGCAGCCCAAGAGACAATTGAAGCTGACTGGAATTATATCTTAAAGGTCATTGTGTTGGCTGCCCAAAGCTGTCTACACTCCAAGCAAAAACTCATTTACTGTTAACATGCAGCTTCCAGCCCTCCCAGATCACCTTCCACCTCTTCTTTCCCACGAAGAAAGGCAGCTAAGGCACCTGTGTAGTTTGTACTCATCACAGAGAAATCTTTACTTGCTCTTTGCTTTTTCATTTCCACCTCATCACTCCTAGTAAAGAGTCACTTTCTTTGTTCTCACTCACTGTAACCTTGTGCCACTGCAATTGGGTGAGCTTTGTATTTTGCTGGGAGTGGAATTGCCTCAAGGTAATATACTGATACCTGGTATTTCCTTCCCAGAGTGGGATTCAGACTTTGGCTGTTGCTTGGTTATATGAAACCACTGATGATGAGTGAAGCCAGCCCGGATTCTAATTTTCTGCTGGATTTCATTCATATTTCAAAAAGGTTTAAGAACAATAGGTATTATGTTGTCTGCTGCCAGATATGCTGCCAACTTGTCCAAGTCCTCTAAAGTTTGTGCCTTTGGAAGAAAAAAAAATTTCTCAA
Organism: Heliangelus exortis; assembly: GCF_036169615.1. Lineage (NCBI taxonomy): Eukaryota > Metazoa > Chordata > Aves > Apodiformes > Trochilidae > Heliangelus > Heliangelus exortis. The sequence continues at coordinate 62,562,315 of NC_092424.1, forward strand.
CTGATAAACACTTGCGATGTGGGAAATGTCACTGAATATGAAATTAGGGAGTTTCTTCATTTCCATAAATGTAAGTTTTGGGTTGTCATTTTGATTGATATGCAGTTGAATGCTTTGCTTTTTTCCTTTCCTAAGTCAAAACAAAGCATTGTTCCCCTTGGAAATGCCACTAACTTGGTCATTCAGTGAAAGAGTTACCATTCATTCACCTGTGGTCCATTCTAATAGCATGCAATGACTTCTGAAGTGCTCTGTAGATAAAGATTTGTAGGAAGCTTTTACATTCCCAAGAAATCTGGAATTAGAGAATATAAGTAAACATAGAAATATGGAAAATACTCCTCTTCTGACAGCTACACTGAATATTTATGTAGTAAGAAATCTTGTAATTAAAGATGACAGAGAACTGATAATTTTGCTTACATGGACAAGAAATATGTACCTCTCCAGAAATATGTAACACATGGACAAGAAATATGTAACCTCTTTAGGAAGAAGATGGATAGACTAAGACAAAAAATGTTACTTATAAAAATTCTAACACAATGAAAAATAAATTTACAAGTAACACACACAAATTTCTATTATAAAATGAAGAGCGTCTTACATTAAACTTAGTAAATAATATGAAAATTACCTTAGCAGAAAGTGGTATAAAATATTACAACAGCTGCCTTTAGATTGGACAATTTTTTACACTGAATATAACAGGAAACAAGAGAAGAATTGGTTATTGCCTCTTATATTCTCAGGTTTGTAGCTTTTTTCCCCATAGAAGTGGAAAATCAGACAAATACCTCAGTGGAATCTCAGTGGAAAGTGTTGACAAGTAGACTGCACAATTGCTGCATCATTTGAACAGACCTAAAAAAATAATATGTAAAAAAATAAAGAACAACAGCTTGCTATTTCCAAATAGAGATGGAGAACAGACTAAAAGGACACAGGAGGACCACTGTCTCTGGCTCTACCTATTGTCTACTACGACCTGCAATTCAGAAAAATTTCCTTGATAAAAATAAAGAACACAGCTGGGTGCATCTACATTTCACCAGGTATCTTGCAGATTGTGGATTATAGACATTGCTATCGGATCAGTACTAGAGAAATGGAAGTGAGAAAGAAAATTTAATGATTTACAATTGTTCTAAGAAATAGAATTATAGGCATGAAGTTTATGTTACCAGACACAAAAGGAATGTGACATATTGTTTCCTGCAACAGGCCATTTAAGGAACAAACATTACAAGCATAATAAATTCAAAGACTTCCAGAGTCAAACTTGTTAAAATGTTTGTTTTAGAAATTAAACAAAGTCAAACCACTAAAAACACAGAAAACCAAGTGTTCTCACATTGCAGGGGGTGGCTATGAAGCATCTTCTAGATTTGGGGTCAAGTTTTTACAGCAGTGATTCAGGAGCCCAAGTCCCACAAGCATTGTCTGTGAATGTTCTTAGGCTAGAAGTGACTTCTCTTCTTTTGGAGATGTCAGGAGATGATGTGGCTGTTCTTTGGCTGCTCCCAATCATCTCTGTGAATTCAAATTGTTTTAGGCTGAGAGGCAGATGGCAGCTAAGGCAGCCTGGGTGAAGAGGTGGGGATATCCCTGGGGATAACAAACTATCAGGTATTATTGTCCCATTAATTCCCAGAGCTTCTGAAGAGACAGCTAGAGATGGGCAAGCAAGCAACAGAAATCCCTAAACATCTTAGAAAAGTGAGAGAAATAGCTTAGACAGAAATATTAGAAAAGTTGTAGTTCTGTATGATGTTTTGTTTTTGTGAAGGAGAGGTTTGTGATTAGTCAGATGTGATTGGGTAAGGCTGCAAAATGTGCACGTGGATATTTTATTCATAGCAAACTGTGATAACATTAACGTAAGAGAAAGATATAATTTGTTATCTATTATTTCATTCCCTCTGTGTAGACCATGTAGTTCTTCAAGAAAAATCACCATTGAAGCTGAGGGTTACACTTACACCAGTAAAAAAAATGGATCATGGACTACTTTCTGTGCTAGGAAGTAGGTAGTATGGTATAGTTTGTGTTTTGGTACAGCCAAAACCTTCCTTACTGCCTCATGGGAAGAATTTTAGAATCACTCTGGTTGGAAAAGACATTTAAGATTAAGTTCAACCATTAACCCAGCACTAAACCATGTCCTTAAATGCCACATCTACATGTCTTTTAAATACACCCAGGAATGGTGACTCAACCACTTCCTTGGGCAGCCTTTTCCAGTGCCTGAAAACCCTTTTGGTGAAGAAGTTTTTCCTAATATCCAATCTAAGCCTCCCCTGGCACAACTTGAGGTGCTGTTTTTGCCCATGCCTGTACTGTCCCCATGCTGTCCCTCAGTTTACTGTCCATGTGGGCACTGATGTTCAGTACCAACAGGGAGCACATGACCCATCTGTCAGCTTCCTACTCCGTTCAACTGAGGGGAACTGATTTCTCATTAGGCTCTTCTCTCTAAGGTCTCTCATAAGGAAGGAGAGACAGAAGGGCCCCAGGCATAGGCAAGGTAGGCTAGGGACCCTAGGAGCTGTAAAACCACAGATGACAGCCAGATTGCTAAAGCTAGCTAGGGAGATGGGAGTTTTTCCACTTACTCAAAAATGCTCTCATTTGTACAAAATGGTTAGACAGGAACAGTATTTGGGAAGCACCTTGGGCTAGACACTGACACAGTGTGGATTTTTTTTTCTTTAGTTTTTATAGTGGAATAGTGCCACCATTCACATCAGGTGAGGCTTTAGGATTGAACTTGATAACATTAAGGAACAGGGATGAATCAATTAGCTCTGTGTTGGGTTGCAAATGAACACCAGATACTGCACAACAGTTTTATCTTTGTTTGGTCTCAGCATTATTCTTACACAAATCCTGGGGCTCAAATCAAGATTTTCTGCTATTTGCCTTACATTGGGCAAATGAATGTTCATTTAATAGAGGGCAGTATTGCATTATATTTTTATATGCTCATGAATATGTACAGCAAATATATCAGAAGAGTTTTACTTGAATTAGACAGTACTGTTGTGATTAATCATTTCAGGTTCTGTTTCATTCAGTTACAGTTCTCACTTTCCAAGGGCTGAAGGAGCCT